>NW_021835990.1:300000-430823 GCF_006345805.1 Octopus sinensis | reverse complement strand
TCTAAAATATATTGAAAAAATATAGTAAAAAGTGTATTTTCTTACTATTTTAATAATAAATTACGCGTCAATGCCGTAAATTTTTTTGATTTCTAATTTATTAAGCCGAACACGCCCCAAATCGATATAAATACAGTCAATATTATTTACGCGTTAACGATCAAATATGCCTGAAGATAATCACAACTGTACTTGCATGAGAATTCCATGTCGATGTAAAGCTGATGTGCTCAGACATCAACTGGAATAGCCAAAATGAGACTCAAAGAAAATCTCTGTGGAGAGAATGGGACGATTCAAATACAATGAATGATGACATTTGGGGCAAACGTTGGGATGCGTTTATAGATATCGAGAGAGAAGCTATGCGTCAATGGGATAATCCAAGAGCCAAATTTATAAGACTACCAGACCCTATCACAACTGATGACTGGCAAATATATTGTTTGATTAGTATAACAATTATTTATCAGATGTCGTCGATAAAAAACGGACATATACACATTTATGAGAAATTTGGAAATCCCAAAAGTGTGTGTCAACAGAAAACCAAAAGCACTTCGAGACCAAGAAAAAGATCAAAAGAGATGCGGCGAAGATCAAAAAGATGATAAAGGGTATAAGAAAGATGACAGAAAACGGTATTTTTGACAAAAATAAAATTATATTTCAGACGATCCTCCAGTCTTAGTATCGATTGGCTTCTTAAAAAATAGCTTTTCTTATTTTCTTTTTTTAACTTTTTGTTGGTTTCGCTTAAATAAGTTGAATTTAATCAATTACAAATATTTGTAGTTTTGATCTGATTTCAAATAGTGATCTTATCCATTCAGGCACTCATAAGTAGTTTAAAACTTTATTCACGTCTAATATTTTATCTACGGCCGCAAATAATAAAACTAGTTATAAAGGTAAGTCATGTTTTTCCTTGTATTTATCGTGGCTATTTCCGTGTATCTCATTTTGATAGCTCCCATTTTCATAAAAGAGTGCACCATATTTTCCATAACTGTCTCTTTTGTCTGTTTCAATCCCGCGGCTATTTTTTAAGGTTTCCACTTGGGTTTTACTAGTGATATTCAATTTCTTCTTTAATTCATTTAATTGTTTTTGTTCTTCTTGTCGTAGAATTTTCATACGAAGTGCAGTTTTCTTTCTTTTCAATCCTAACAATAAAAAATATCAAAAATTATTACTTTGCCAAACTCTTTTGATCTTTATTTGATAATTCGGTGGCTTTTTGTCTTTAAAGTTTATTTTGGTAGGAGAACGGTTTTTTTCACCTAAAATTTTCGTGTCAAACTGTTCAGAGGTGACACAAACTTGTTTCAATTGGATTTCAGATGAATAGTAGGTTTTTATTTATTTGTGAAGTTTTTGGTAAAGATTGAATTTTGTATTTCAAAAACGGAGAAGGTTGTCTATTTGTTGTGGATTGTCGATAATATAAGGTTTACAAAATTGCGGATATGTATAAGGATTAATCTGAATTTCAGAAGGACAGGACAAGTCGTCATAATGAACCTCTGAAGGATGAATATTTGAAAAGTTATATATACAGCCATCAAAGGGACAATAAGAATTTCCAATTTCTTGTGGATTGTCGTAAAAACATAAATTCAGGATGATTGAATCCTGAAAAATAATTTATTGGGCTTTCGGTGTGGAATAAGAAAGAACAATTATTTGGTGTCAAATGAAGCAAATACGTTGGTTGACATTTCAGTTGCCAAGTTGACCAAGTTTAATTATTTAGATAAAAATCGGAAATATATTGGTTATCAACAGTGGAGTAAAAATAATTAGGAATGTACAAATTGTTAGAGTTTAAAACTACTGGATTAAAAAAGAATCCATTTCTAAAAAAAAGTCACAATACGGGTTATATTATTTTTTAAAACGTAATTTCTTACATAATTTAACAATGAATAAACAGAAACTATGATTAGTTCACAAATTTTGCTAAATATTTTAAAATAATATTTTATGTTTTACAAAGTAGAAATTTTACAATCTGACATAATATCAAATGGTTTCCTGTGGAAAAATAATTTCAAGTCCATTTAACTTATTTATTGAATTAGAGTCATTCATAATTAATAAGTATTATTATTAATATATATATTTTCATAATTATTTAAAATAAAAAAAGTTTAATTAAAGAATGTTCTTGTGGTGCCATGAGTTGTGACAACGAATCAGATCCAATAAGTTCAGGTATTAAACATTAAATACTAAATTAGAAATTCCAAACATGAATTGGTTAGTAAACACAAGTTATACTCCATCCCGAGTAAAAGGACAATTAAAAAACACACAAACAGTCCCTTTAGCTGACAAACCAGAAGATTATGTAATCAACAAAAAGGGAATAACGTCAAATCTCGAAGGAATCTACAAATATGACATCCCCGACTACAAGATTCCCTGCCAAATCAAAGATCCTCAAAACTCCCACGATAAATTAAGAAATTTTATTATCAAAATGAAAATTTTGATTTAAGTTCACTTGAATCAATTAACAACATGATCAGAAACTTATCTATGAAGAAAAAACTATTGATTATTATTTTATTAATTTTTTAAACAATTTGGGAATTTCTTAACTTTTATACAATTTAAAATTATATCATTTTAGATTATTAATCAGAATTTAATTACATTTATAATTTTTAAATTATTTTACATATAAAGTTCAATGTATGAGAAAAACCCGGAACTATCAACAAAGTTCTACAAATCTGACATTCGGAATTATTGGCTGTATTACACCTCTTTACCTACCATTCCTGAAAACCTACCTCCTGAAGTCAGGTTGAACTAATTATTAAGAATGGATCGCTCATTATTTTCCATAATTAATTGATTAAATTGAATTCTAGAATAACCAACATAAAGTAATTGTGAAATTTTAATAAAAATTATTCGAGCAATTTAACCACAAATCTAAATATTGTGAGTTTTTTTGATAAATTTGTCAATTCCAGATTGAGGCAAACCCCATTGGGAACAAAAACGCAGAAGACGCCTAAAATAGGCAAAATACGACAACCCAAAGAACCAACTTGGCGAATATTGTCCATTTCATCGTCAAAAAAAATCATCCGTTTAAACGGAATTCCAAATTTTTTTTCAAGACTACAAAATGCATTGGACGATAATACATTTTAAAATGATGTTTTTTGTTGCAAGGAATGATCAGTATTTCACGAAAGTACTTTTCCCAATCCAACCGTTTAAGCATTTTTGTGCTCCCTCCAAATCTACCGACCTGGGCTTGTAGTTTGCAATACCTCGATGCAACTGCCAGTGGGAATTTAGAAGAGTATTTTTGCAGTATTTTAGTGGAGTCGACAAAAGGATATTCATGGATGTCGATCGTCCTAAAATGAAGTTCTGGAAATGACTTGTCAGTGAATAATGAATGGGAGACACATTCGATGTAGCAATTCCATAGTGTATAGTCTTTATTTTAAATATCAGACACACCTAAATCAAACACCACAAGAACTGAATCGTCCATTCTATTATTTATTTTTACCAATGTATTTCCAGTAAAATCGAAACTTTACTTCCATCTGATTACTTAAGAGTTACCTTCTTAGCATTTATTCCACCAACTTTAATCCTAGTAAAATTACTACCCTAATTCTACTTTTTAAAAAACGATGAAATGTTTAAGTGGAGACCTTGAGTGGTGAAACCTGGCTTGTGAATAAATCCTGTCCTCTATAAAGAGCTAAAAAAAACTTAAAAACCACAAAAAATTTTATTCTTTTATTAGGTAAATTCAAAAGGTTCGAATTAGAAAATTAATCAAACTGGAGAAATATCTTATCCGGATAATATTAGTTCCGGCTTCCTCCTATTCGTCTCCAATCTTCCTCCTTCTGCTAGACTCATGGGCCGGGATACGGAGTCAGTGTTCTCGAAAAGTTTCATTGATGTGTCGTGGTGGGTAATTCCTCCATTCAATTGCTCATTTTTGTCCCAACACTCATTGAAATACTTGTTACGGGATTCGCTGCCGTACTTGAGAGTTTTTATTTCGGATGCATGCTCTCTAATGTCTTTTTAATCACAATTGTCTGGACATAGGCATGAGTTGAATCCTCGACTTTTAGAGAATTTTGGTGATTCTTGTAAAATTAAGATACTATTCCATCCCAGACGTTCAACAAAGTTTTTTTAAAAATCTGTTCATTGCACACTCTATTCAAAGTCGGCAATCTTTTATTTCCACACTCTGTCATGGTCAAATTTGAAAAGAATTTTTTAAATTTTTTTGGTGGGAAGGTTTTAAGGACTTAATCGTGTGAGTCGGGGACATTTAAGAACCTCATCATTGAGGATATTCTTGAAAAAGGCTTCCCATGCTTGCAATAACATCTGAATATTGTACAAGATAGCAAAGTTGTCGACAAGCAAATTATCATATTAATAAACATTCAAAAGAAAATTTAAAGAACAAAATGTGCAACATCCCCCAGTGATCGCTGAGAAACAGTTGAGTGTTAGGCACGATCTCTAAACCCACCAATTCGAAGTGAATAGGTGTCAGTAAATCACTTTTTAAGTACATTCTGTCAATCCGTTTCCTACAAGCATAGCTACATCCCAAATTGTGATTTCGAGTAGTGTCCCACGTATGCATCGTCTCCTTCCGGCCTCCTGTCGCCTCCCACACATCAACTAGTCCATTGGGGACACCACCAATGGCTGCCACCTACACAGAAATTACTTTGGCGAGTTTTCTAGGGAAATTAATTTAGCTTTAACAATTTTTATTTGGAATGGAAAGTGAAATTCATTAGAAATTTTGATCATTCTGAAAAATGAATACTCTAAAAGATTTTCCACCTCACCCTCTGAATTATCCGATTTGTGTCGGGAATCGCCGTCGACGCCTCGATGTGCTGTTCTATTTGCAGACTTAAAGAAATGTTGAGAGAATTACCAAACAGTGGCAACCCAGGTGAATATACTAACGATTACTCCATTCATTTGGCATGCGGGAATCATCACGGGTTGGTTAATTGAGGTCCAAATTGATTGCATCATGACCAGTTTGCGATTTGAGGACAATTTATTTTTTTCTGACTTTGATTTCCTCGACTCGCAGTACTTTCCGATTTTGATCTGTAGTGAAGTGTAGGGTTTGGATTTGGAGACAGTCCAGAGACTGTTTAATCACATGCTTGGCAACTCTGAGGGTGTGGGAATAATTTGAACATCCAAACTCTATTCCGACAAATTGACAAACTTCTCCTAAAAAGAGAAGAAAGACTATCAATCAATCAGGATTGAAAGTCCTAATTAAATATTTTAATCTTTTGAAAATAACGAATAAAATATGGCAATAAACAATCAAAAGGAGTTGACAACAATAAATTGATAAAAAGGAATATTATGGTTTGAAAATAACGAATTAAATAAGGCAATAAACAATCAACAGGAGTTGACAACAATAAATTAATAAAAAGGAATATTAAACAAATAAAATATGAAAATAAACAATCAACAGGAGTTGACAACAATAAATTAATAAAAAGAATATACAGAATAAGTAGAATATACAGATTGAAGGAATAAACTTACAAATATTACAAAATAATGAAATTTCAAATAATTTAAAAATTAAAAGAAACTACATCGCGAAATATCCCTTCTGAATCCAATTAAATAAAAAAATTATGATCTAACAAATAATGTAACAAAACAACAAGGTATGCCAAACGCGTGATTACACGTGGAATAATTTATTAGGTTTTTTATTAATAATTGGATAACCAAAAATTAAGATAATTTATTAATAAAACAAACATTATTTTAATTAAAACACAATTCTACCTAGTAGCTTATAAAGAGTGTAAATATTAGAGCGCATATCTTAGTGATGCTCCAGATAGCTGAAATAAGGATACAAAGAAGTGCGATCAAAATTGTTGAGGTGTCAAAAGTCGTTTTTAGTTATCTACAAATTCTCATAAACCAACTGTACTCTCAAAAATGACAGTGAATGCATTTTAGAGGTCAAAATGGATTTTTAAAGTATTTTATTAAACGGAAACAGCAGTGTTGTCAAAATCCTTGCAAACATGGTTGATCCACAGCTAAGGTGAAAACTCCAATACGCTCCTCGACTTGCCTGCCTTAAACGGACACAAGGAAGTAGTAAAATTTCTCATTGAGAATAACGCAGTTATCGAAGCCAGGTTGCTTATTTGCATGAACACAGAAACTAATTTTTATGAAAACCTCTCGACTGTGCGGCAACATATGGCAATGTATGTCGAATATTGCTTAATGATGACACCCCAATCAATGCAAAGGATCGTGCAAATGTTAAATTTTTTATATTTGGTGAGACAACTCCACTTCGTTTGACACCCGCTTCAATTCAATTGTATAATATTTATTTTCATTTATTGTGTTTATGATATTTTTTTATTCCAAGTTTCGTTGGAAAATGTGTTCATAATCACGTTAGCTCAATGATCCTCGTCTCCTGGAATTTTTCTCCTCTTGGGAGAGCTTTCCACCAACGCACCATCAGCACTTTCATTCTCCGAACACAAGATTTTCCCGTTTGCTTCATCCGAAGGGTCCTCGCAAGATTGATTTGCCACTTCAGCCAACGGAATAATTCGGACTGGTGCCCCGTAAAGCATCTTTAGTTCTTTAGCCAGCAAATCGTATTTATGCAATTTCTCAACTTCGGTTTGTTTGAGTCTCTCCTGCGATGTAATCCCCACTTCAATTATGGTGATCTCATTCTTCAATCTGTCATAAATAAAGATATCTGGCTTATTGAACTGAACTTGCGTATCAGTTAATATTGGCGTATCTACTCTTATCTCAACATTTCGAGTCGATAAAACTAGACTGTACTGAATGAGACTTTAGTTTCCAGTTTTTTATTCAAACTGTCTGCATACGTGCAAATGGATGCACCTCACAACCTCATTGTGCCTTCTCACATAGTCACTATTTAGCATTCTGTTGCACCGTGTAGCCATGTGGTCTACTGTCTTAGCTTTTTGCAATGATCACACAGCGCACCACGCGCAGAAGAAAAAAACAAATTTCTATCTTGCAAGAGGCAATACAAAGCTTCACTCCTTGGTGTATTGTTCCCTTTGTACAGCCACTCGCTAGACATTTTGAGGTCAGAGTTAGAGTCTTCTTTAAACCTGAACAGGACAGAATGGAGTGACTTGTTCTTTATTTTGTTGGACAAATATTATACATGAGCCTCTCTCAGGGATTTGTCAGTTTGTTTAAATTGTTAAATCTTATACGGAATATTTAAGTTGATGTTTTTATTAGGGATTCCCTTTGAGGTCTAATCAAAATATTAAATACAAAGATAAGAATATTTTAGTTGATAATAAGATCAGTGATTGTATTATATTTCATCTAGATTCTAGAAGAATTGGAAAAGAGCATTAATCATTATTTTTTTTAATATTGAAATAAATGATATAAATCCATTCTCCGAATCATGTACTATCAATTTACTTTAACAGAAGATGAAAAGCTTTGCCAACATCGTTATAACCCCACATTAAAAATAATATTTGCTGAATTGTCAACAGATATGTTCCGAATTTCCATAAAGGATTCTTAGCCTTCAGTAGGGCAATAAAAATATTGTTTCAGTTCTCAACATGATATAAGTGTGAACAAGCTTTTTCTTGTCTTGTCGACACAAACAGGTTGTTGTCAATTGAAGATGACCTCCTAGCCTGCTTAACATTTCTAAGTAATATGCGCCACAGGAAAAAAACCTGGTTTTAAGTACCGCAGGAGAAAAAGTTAGAAAAGGTTTTAGAGTGTTTTTCCATAGTACTTTGAATAGTCTGGTGATGTTTGTTAAAGTTGTTTTCAGAATAATTATCATTGGTAACTAATTCTATGAAATTTATCCTGTTCAAGGAGACACCCAATTTAATATTTACGACAGTTTAGCAACCATTCGGTATTCAATAATTGTCGCACTATTAGGTGATCCTTCTAAAATAATCCCCAAGACTGCCAGTCAATTGGTCGCCAAAAACCATTTAACTATCAAATAAAGAATAATCAATAACCAAATTATGTAAAGGTGTATCCTATAACTTAATAGTTTGGTCAATTTATTCAGGTGCTCATAGACAACCCCAAATCAACAAGTTTTATGAGATGGGGATTTTGTATAAACGGTATAATTAATTATTAAACTGGCCCAACCCAGATGCCCTCCAATGAATACTTGTTCGCCTATAAATGACATGCAACACACAGCAGGGAGAAATGGCTTGAATTGGATGCCACTCCTTCTCTGTATGTACCCACATGACACCCGTAAATATAAGAATTCCATTAGTTCTGTGATACACGCCGTATTGTATAAAAGATGTTTGTCTCCTTCCGAAAGACAACTTTGGACTGAATGTTTGTTGATCAATTGAGGGTGTCGAACTCCGAGAAGATGCACTCAAGCAATCCTCACTGAATAAATGTCAGGATAAGACTGGAACCCCGAAGACTGAGAGAACAGTTTAATATCCTTTAGATTTGTTTGCCGAATGATTTGTAGTTTCCTAAACGGTTTGCTGTCACCTTTCAATTATTATTATTATTTGCAACATACGTAGAATCATATTATTTATAATTTTACTCGTGCAGCATTAAAAACAATCCTTGAACCAGCCTCCTCCAACCTCCTCTGTCGTGAGCGAGTTTCCTCAGCTCGTCCAGATCCTCACCACTCCTTAGCCTTTTCTTCACACATTTCAGTCTCCGTCAAGTGTTTCCGGCAGCGTAACACGTGGACGTCCACGGAAGCTCGATCTCTTTCAGGAAGTAGCTCTCCATTGCTATGTTAGCTGGGGCAAGCATGTCCATCGTAGAATATGGCCAAATAACCTCCACCGCATATTGACGATTTCCACACTCAGAGGGCCAGTTCTGCATCTATTGTATAGCGATTCCTGGTTGATTCTTATAGGCCAGTTCAATCCCAGTAGGGATCTAAGTTGCCTGCGGTGAAAAGAATCGAGTCCACGTTGTTCAGTACTAGACATTCCCCAGGTCGCCGAATTATATGTCAGGATTGGTTTGACAAAGGCTTCATACACCCTCAGACGAAGTGAGTTTGCCGATCCACTCTTTCTTTATCTTTCAATCTATTTATTTTCAATCTATTTGATTAATAAAATAAGTCTTTAAAATATACGCAAATTAATTAAAAATAGTTGGAATACATTTGGTATGTCATGAACGGTGCTTTGCGTATATGTGATGAAATCGACAGGGGACACGGAGCAGTACCCTCCCCTTAAATGTTAGCATGTGGTCTCTAATATAGTCCCTTGATTGTTCTGCCCACTGGAATGTGGTATATCGAAAAATAATACTGGAAAACCTCATATTTCTCGACGAATTGGACGAAAATTGCGACAACTATATAGTAAGCCACAACACTTACTTGTCAGCGAGAAATTGACTCAAATCCTGGAATCAGCCAACTCGATCGTTTCCCCTCAACCTCCTGGATTCCACTAATTTTCACCAATTACTTCACGGACTCGAATGGGGTATATATATGGGTCATCTCCCAGATCCCTCCCCACAACGACGACGTCCTCACCAAGAAGGCCTCGGGGGAAGTCTCGGGACTTGTGCGGACTCTCCGTTGCTGTAGTACTGTCGGGTGAGACTGCAGTGAAAACCAGGATGGTGGAGGAGTTGAAAAGACTGATATCCCAGCAGCAAAAGAAACTAAAAATAGACGGACTGCTTGCCTAGTACATCATTCTCACATTGCAGCAAAGAGAGCATATTCCCAGAACAGAGAGCGGCTGATTTGATGAGTGAGGTGGACAGGGAGATCGAGGACATCAAGAGTGCCCCCGTGGAAGACTACCTCCCTGAAAGACACTCCCCTCTGGTCGACTTGACGAGGATTGTTGGCAGGGTAGGCGGTTGAATAACTCAGTTCGGCCACTGTGGAACAATCTCTGCCACCCTTCCATTAACACTTGTTCGTCGTCGGGGGAAGAGGATAATGGAGTTGGTGAAAGAGCACGGGGATCACAGTTGGTGTACTGTGGCTGCCCAATTGGGGGTATTCTGACTGATTCAGACTAGACTCGGAGGACTCCTTTCTTTTGTCTGCAGAGGTACCAGAAGATTCGGTCATCGCATCAGAACAGGTGGTTTGTGTGGAGTATGCAGGACATGGGGGTCTGCCGAGGATGACATTTTGCTGGAAGTAGTGGACAGTCTGTGTTTGGGTGACCGAGTGTCCTTCAAGGAAGGTTAGAATGTTATTCTACGTGAGTGAGTCTGTACATGTCCAATCGAAGCAGAGTGGAGTGCCAGAAACGGTACAACGAGTTGTGTCCCCGTCGTTGTCTGGGCACGTGGGGAGTGGAGGAGGACGAGGCTGACCCAACCATTGACTCTTCTCTCCTGCAGATGCCTTCTTCGGTCATTCCAGATTGCTGCTGAGTTGGCCGAGCACTCCAATCGACTGGCTCGAGAACGACGTGAAACTGGAAGTGGACTTTTCTGACACTCTGTACAACTTGGAGATGCGGATGCTCAACTTGGGGACCAGTAAGGCGTGTTGGTCATCACAGACTCGCATTCACACATTCCTGCTGTTCTGTCCTCTCCAATCTGCTCTCGAGGGGCATTCTCCGCAAAGGAGTGATTCGATTCTTTGCTCAGCCACTCCCTGATTGACGGACGGATGAGTGATGAGGAGGCAATTATATTCTGGTGACCCTCACTTGGCATTGCAGATGAACTCGTTGTGGGCGGAGATGACAAATACAGTAGTCGAGGACAGAAGAACATAACTCCCGTCTGTTCAGCAATCAAATCATTTCCCATCACGAGAGGGGTGTTCATTGGTAGGGCACTCCTCTCAGTTCTCCCTCAGTCACCTCCCTCTACTACCGGGAGTGTCTGATGGAACATTACAGAGACCATTTTAGTGGAACCAAAGTCCTTGGGAGACCACGCACTTATATTAGTTTGGTTTGTACAATCAGTGCAGTCGGACTCAACTCGGATGTCCCCACTTTCTGTCAACATGAACAGTCCCCACAAATCACAGGAGCTGTCATATTGAAGGTAGCAATGCAGGTTAACCCAGCAGACACTCTCCGTGATTCAAGCGAGGGAGATCCTTCTGAAAGGTTCGATCCTGCCCACATGATCGGACTGAGATGACGATGTCCCAGGATCAGAGTTCTAGAAGTCCTTTTTTCGGTAGGCATTAAGTGCCTCCTGAGCGTTTCCATATCCGATTGGGAGTTCCAACTGATATGGTGGACCCCATAACGTCACGATAAGACCGGAATGAAAATAAGAAATCCCCATTTTTCAACTGTGTCGTGCCAGAAGTACTCATTGCCTCGCGGGCAGAGGAACGATAACGAGAATTGAGAATGGCCCAGGATGAAACTAGCCTCCTTCGGATTCGAACCCACGACTGTCCAAATCCATTATCTATAGCCGAGTCAGTGATCTCAATTCGCCCAAACCGTCTTTGAGTTGCCTGCATCTGATGTCCTTTAGCACTTATTTCTTGAGACTCCTCTACTGTCTTAAATATTTAGAATGTTGTTATAAATAATTAAGTGTATGAACATTGCGGAGTCATATGTGAATACATAGTCCCCTTGGCTGAAGACTAAGCTATGGATAATGGTTGGATGTCGTGAGTTCGATTCCGAAGGAGGACAGTTTTAACCTGGGGCTAATTCTCGTTATCGTTCCCCTGCCCGTGAGGCAACGAGTACTTCTGGCACGACACAGTTGGAAATGGGATCTCTTACCTTCCGGCTTAGCGTGGCGTTACGGGGTCCACATGTCATTTCTTGGAAATCCTTCGGATATGGCAACGCTCAGGAAGCACTTAATGCCTTCCGAAAAAGGACTCTTAGCTTCTCAGACCCTGGGACATCGTCGTCTCAGCCGATCTTGCGGGAAGGATTGAACCTTTCAGAAGGATCTCCCTCGTTTGGATCGGCGATCACGGGAATAACCTATAATTAACTGGCTTGCCCGTATTGGTCTTTAAATAATAATAATAATAATAGTAGACTATGCAAGGAGACTGTAATTTGTGAGAGTGGCACCTCGGTCAGGTGGGAATGTAATATTATCAAGAACTCTGAGCGTCATCCAAGTGCTCAATCATTGACAGGGAGGACGAGCTGAACGAACTAGTCATAGATACCTTCCCCCTCTTCACTTGGATTGGTTAATCTGCCCACAACACTTCAGATGTCCGTCTGAGATACCCGTTCTACACCTTCAGAGATATTGCCAAGAGACTGAAAGGACTCTACCGGACTCTCGACAACAGAGGGACAGTATTCAAGGCCCTGACTAAGCCTGACCTGCCGTCACTGCTCAACAAATGCGCAGAGTCGAGGAAGCACATTGGGGTGATTCGGGCAATGCAGACGTATTAGGACAACTGGGCAGTCTTCCACTACTGTGGAGTTAATCTGCCTCCCTCTGACAAGATGTGGGTAGTCGATAGGGGGCGGATGGTCGAGGTGGACAACGAGCTGATGGTGGAACACCTCAAGGCCCCGTCCATTTTCATATTCGACACGTCATCTGCAGCTACCATCGTCAGTCTTTTCCAAGTTAGTCCTCCTGTCCCATTCAGAACACATTCCCCGATAAGGATTCATTTCGCTGCTTGCTCACACGGCGAGTCACTTCCTCGCGCTGAGGGACTCCGCGCCGACTTGTTCACGTGCTGTCTTTTATCCCCAGTGCTGCTGTCCCTCAATTTGTATGACCTCGCTTCCCATTATTAGTCAAATGTCGAGCAGGCACGCGTACCACGGGGAGTTCCTGCCAGTCGAGTATTGCATCCACTTCACTCTCATAGACTGGCCGGCAGTCCCAAAGACCGGAAGACTCTGCACGGACAACTGCAGTGGATTCTCACAGCCATTCAAAACTGCATTGCATTCGACCTTCTTCCTCCAGGTTGCGGTGGTTTTTTCCAAATGGTAAGGCTTTTAAAAATGTTTATGTGTTTTAATCTTTTTAGAATTTTGTACTAATTTTGTAGACACGTATTTATTTCTTTTTAATTCGTATATTCTTAATACAAATAAATCATATCAATTTTCAAATAAATTGATAATTTCATAGACTTTTTTTTATTTAAGTTTTTTTAACCCAAATAAAAACAAATTAAGTTAACAATGGGCAGAGAGGAAACGCCGCGAAACTTCGCGTGGCTCTTTCATCCTGTGGGCCAATTTCCTCTCGATGTCGCTGATGAAGGCCGAGATTAGAAGCCCGGCGACGCCCGATGTCTCCAAAGCGATTGGTGCGAATATAAGGCGGAATTCGAGTTCTTGGTATTTTTTAATTTTGGCCGTCTCAGCCTTTTCCGCAGCGGACCCGGGGGAAGTGACATGATTGCCGTTTATTTCATATTTAAAATTTCAGCTGCTAATTTCGAAATTTTGTTTTCTGTATTTTCCAACCATGTTCTTTTTGTTTTAGGTCTTATAGTTAAGGCCAAATAAGCACACTGTGCAGCATATAATATGTCTGTAATCTGATCCATATTTTGTGGAGGATTATCTTCTGTAATACGATAAATTGCAGAATTCAATCCAGACAGAATATTAGTTTTCACTTTATTTTTTTGGATTTTGGGGTAGGTTTTCGAGACTCTCTAGGAATAGATTTGATTCTTTCGAGTTGGACTTTGAGTTCTTCTAGACAATTCTTGAAGTTAGAAATTTCAATATTCATGTTAGATTTTCCTTCACTACAATCGCCTCTTTTCCCTACATTTTGATTCCCATTTAGTGGTTTGACCATTTTTTAGTTGGCACAGACTTAAGCACTTTAAGTATTTTTCATTGAACTCTTTCAGAATGAGATCCCAGCCACCTCTAGGCATCCTTCCAAATCTTTCTTTAAAGCATAGAACACCTGAGACACCCATTCAGTCTAGAGACACACTTGACATCCTTAATAATGGCGGACAGAGAATAAAAGTTAGTTGGTGCAGCACGACTTCCAACTGTAGGATTATTGTTAATATTAGTTCTTGTGCCGTTATCCAGCCCCAGAGACAACACTCCTGCATCCACTATACTGTTTTTATTATTTGATTCTGCAGAAAGGCCCATGGGATTCGTTTTCTTCTTATTGATAAAAACGGACATGCACAACACCACAACAACGATAAGAATTTTGAGTCAATTACAATCAGTATTAAATATAATTTACAATCAATCATTAGGATTAAAAGTGGTTTTAATTATTTTTAATCAATTTTTAGGTATACGAGAAAGTAAATGAAGTTTCTGCCAACGTTGATCATTTAAATAATGAAATATATTTACAAAGGCGTAAACAAGTATTTGAAGCTTTTCCACAACCTTGTTTTGGAAAAAAGACTCCAAGTCCGTTTAAAGTGCCACAATCTGTATCCCAGAGATCTGGTCTTCCAAAACCTATTAAAGAAGAGAGAGCTCTTTCGGAATCCAAATCGGATGAGATTAATATTTCTGTTTCTAAAATTGCTCAAAATGAATTGAAGCAATCAACTTCTGAAGTTATGTCATACCGAGTAATTATCGTGAATTTGATCTGAAAGTTATATATAGGATGAGTTGATTTGCATTAATCAGGTCGGAACGGAGCTGGTTGGGCTGATTGAACAGATGCATGAACAGACTAATGTATTTTTGTATTTAGCATTTATTTTGTAGTCTCTATTTCTTAAATTTGTTGAAACTGTGCACAAAAATTTAATATATATAATTTCTTGCACAATGTTTCTGTCAAATTCTTTTAATATGCTATCCTTGCTGAATGAATGGAGAACTGCTATGTTTAATGCATTATTCTCTTTGGGCTTAATATCATATTCTTTGCATAATCAGACCAAGTTTGAGAATGTGTCCGTCATTCATTATATTCCATATTGTGAAGAGTCTCAATAAGACTCGGGTTTATTTTCAAGAACCCAATATTTTTGTGTATCTCATTTGCTGCTGCCGATCCAGTCATTTCTTGAAATTTATTCTGCGAGGCCACATTCTCTCGGAGGCTTACAGAGCTAGAGAAAAAATAAAATTAGAACTTTTTGCTGTAAGAAAATTTTCCCATGCTTGATTACATCACAAAGTAAGTTTTGGAACATTCAAAGTTTAGTTAGTGTGTCTATCACCTGTCATACTGAAAGCCGGTGTTGCAATGGAGGACTCATGGACGACGTCTTTGAATATATCATACAAAATCGAGGACTTGATACTGAGCGTGAATATCCATACGAAGGGAAGGTAGAATAAATTTTTTTATTTGTTGATTGGAACATGTCGATACGTCGAGAATACTCTGACTGTGGTATCCTATGAAGACATCGAAAAAGGGTCGAAAGTTCAGCTTCAGAAGGCCGTTGCAAAAATCGGACCAATTTCGGTAGGAATTGACGCATCCTATAAATCTTTTATGCATTACAGCGGGGGTAATTTTTGAACTCTTATATTTGCAGGGATTTATGATAATCCTGACTGTTCCTCTTCTGAATTGGATCACGGTGTTTTAGTAGTTGGGTACGGTGTGGAAGATGGAAGAGATTTTTGGCTTGTGAAAAATAGGTCTGGTATCTTGTCTTTACAATTTAGTTGGGGTCCATCCTGGGGTGAGGAAGGATATATCAAAATGTCTCGAAGTAAAAACAACCAATGTGGAATCGCTACAGCTGCAAGTTACCCTGTTCTATAATTTTTTTGGACTATTGTTTTTGTTTTAATGGTATTTTGGTTTGTTTTATTGGATGATCTACAATTTTATTAACGCATTAATTATTTTAGTATTAAATGATAATTACTCGTGCAAAAACGGTAACATTTATGATTCATAATGAAACACAACTTTCATCTAAAGCAAATCTAATTATAGAGAAATTTTTGCTTTAGGGCACTAAATAAATTTTTCAAGGAAATAATAAAATTTAACTAATTTCTTTTTTGACTCTCAGGGACAACTAATTCATTTGATTATGATTTGGGATGGAGTCGTCATGAAGTTCTCCGAAAATTATATCGATAACTTATCTATTGAAGAAGCAAAGAGGACGCACATCCAATCAGTTACGCTGAAAATGACTCTTAAGAGTATGCTAATTGAGCAAAAATGGGATGAAGGTATCTGATAAAGAGTATGATTCTATTTCTGATCGGTTTGTTGAGATATCATGTACTGGTAGAGACGACCCAATGATTTCTGAAGAAGACACATTGATAAAATAAGATGTGATGCTTTTGAGTAAAAGGCAATGTGAGATAAGCTCTTCTTCTAAAAAAAGAGAGTGGATACTAACGATTTGGAGTGCAGGTACACTTAATCAGATTTAAAAATATTTTTCTAAAAATAAAGAATACTTTAGAAAATTAGTTATTCTGGCTTTAATATAGAAGGTTCAAGCATTGATGTTGACCCTCCAAACATTAGTGTTGACGCTTCAAGCATTAGGTTAAAGCTTCAAAAATTAGCGTTTTTTAGGAAATCAAAACATTTTTACTAAATCAAAGTAGCTATTTATTAGTTGTTACTTTCTTCTCGGCAAGGGAAATATATCTGAACATTCTAAGTTAAAAAGATTCATGATTATTAATAGTTATTTAATTCATTTTTCAGTAATGACATTTTTTAACTCTAATTTAATGTTGACATTGACAGAAATAACAAGATGCTTTCATACAAAAAATATACTTTCTATGGATTCAAGAAAGAAGAGTATACTGGTAAATATTCGGAATGACTTTAGTTAATCTCTTAATTATAACTAATTTATTTGAAATATCATAATTTTAACTGCAACTTTTTAAAAGTTTTATTAGACATTGAATATGAAATTGAGTTGTTTAAAATTGGTAATAACTTGAGTTTTACCAGTCTTCTACAGTCTTTGTAGAAGAAATCTTTGTAGGGTTGTTTTTTTCTCTTTGTAAAGTTTTGTTTTTCAACTTTGGAATCTTTGTAGGCAGTATATTAAATTCCTGTTAAATTAGATTATTGTTTCTAACAATTTATTTAATTTGTCCTATTTTGAATTTATTAATAATTTATTATTAAAGCCAAACAAGACTGATTATTGTTAGTAAATTTATTTAAACATTCTAAAACTTAATAATCATTCCAATCTACCAGTAATTTTTTGTCAATTGAATCGACATCAGTTAGAAGCTCCCTCTTTTTCTTCGAAATTACATATTAATTAACTAATACCTTATATCTGGCGACTTGTACTGCTGAATAAATAATGAATAGTGTTATTAATGAGATCTCGGTAAAAAATAATGAAGTATAGATTATGTGACAATGTTCAAAAAACTAAAATAAACTCTAAACATATAAAATACAAACCCAGAGACCGAATTTGTTAATGAACGATAAGTCTTCACCTATATATTTTATTTTCTTCGTAGATTTGTGAAAATATGGATAATCAGAGGCATAATTTTTTTGTATATCCGGATGACGAGAAGTATAATATTCATCCATATTCAGGTCATTGGAGTTATAAAATTCATCCATATTCAACTCATTGGAGTCATAATATTCATCCATATTCAGCTCATCTGAGTTATAACATTCATCCATATTCAACTCATTGGAGTCATAATATTCATCCATATTCAGCTCATCTGAGTCATAATATTCATCTATATTTAGCTCATTAGAGTCATAATATTCATCCATATTCAGCTCATCTAAGTTAGAATATTTATCCATGTTCAGGTCATTGGAGTTATAACATTCATCCATATTCAGCTCATTGGAGTCATAATATTCATCTATATTTAGCTCATTAGAGTTATAATATTCATATATATTCAGCTCATCTAAGTTAGAATATTTATCCATATTCAGGTCATCGGAGTTATAACATTCATCCATATTCAGGTCATCGGAGTTATAACATTCATCCATATTCAGCTTATTGGAGTCATAATATTCATCTATATTTAGCTCATTGGAGTCAGAAAATTCACAAAGCTCCGGTATATGTGGAGTTTCGAAATCGTAAGATATTTCATTAAACTGTTCTTCATGCACTTTATTATCTTTTGTGGATTTAAATTTTGTTTTTTCTTTTAAATAGGTCAATTAATGAGGCCAATACCGATTTGATCTAATTTTGCAATTTCAGCTATTGCTTGGTCAATGATTAGTTCAAATTCACTTATGTCTGAATCATAATACTAATATTTTATCAATTATTTATTAAACTTTTTGAATGATTTGGTTTTTCAGTGTTTTCAAGAAATCCAAAGCAGAAGATAGTTCTAGGGTATATGTCAAAGTTTTTTCACCGTTTTTAAGATCGATCTCGACGTCCATTGTACGTGCAAGAAAAAACAAAATCGAAAAAATCTAGGTGTTTAGGAAAAGTGAAACACCAAGAAAATCATTGTAAAATTATTCACGATTGTTCTATATTTTATTTCTTTTTAGAATTTAAGGTTATATTATTTTAAAAAATTTTACATAATTATTAAAAAATTAAAATATAATAATTTTATTGTTGTTTTCATTCACAATATAAATTTAGATAAAAAGATTGGATAGATAAAAGATCGGCTTCGCCATTCGCGAGGCTGGCCGGGTGTCTCGTGAGGCCAGTAATTAGCTTAGCTATCTTTTCACTTCCTTATTGTTTTGATGGTTATTGTGAAAAAAAGATAGATAGATTGGATTGGATGTTTTATGTCACAGTCGGATAAATGGACACGCGAATAAATGGACACTTTCAAAATTTCATTTTTGAGCAATATTACCATACAAAATACATGTTAATTTTTTCTAAGTCTCACTTTAAACACATTTTTAATAATTTTGGTACCTGTTGAAAAAAGCAGAATCTCGAAAAAACCAACATTCCACTGACATCAACATTTTTTATTGATTATCGAGAAGTCTATTTGATTTTTGGTTAACCATTAAAAAATAATGATTTAAAATTGTAAATAAATCGGTTAAAATTGAGATAATAATTAAAATTTACATTAGAAAATAGAAAAAAATTTCTAGATTCCATTTAAAAGCTTCGTCTGCTCCTAACCCTAACTCAAATCTTAAACAACTAACCCTAACCCTATACGGGCTTCCAATTCTTAAAAAAATTTAGATGAAAAATTTTAAAGAAAATCGTTAGTCAATTTTTGTATTTTTTTTTGTAATTTAAGTATTTTATTTTTGACCAGTTCAACAGAAAAGAGTTAAAATGCGCAGCGGATCGACTGGCAATTCCCGCGCATGATGGCCAATGAGATCCTTTGAAAGAGTCTGATCGACTCGTTGGGATCTTTCGTGGCAAAATGAAGTAGCCTCTCACTGATTTTTGTAATTCTTGATTTTTTTCACCATTCTCATCTTCGATCAAGTACATGTCATTTTGTTGATCTACCACAACATATTTGTTGTTTGATAATCTATCGTATAATGGGAACCTTCGAATATTGTCTTGTCTTGGAAATGTATTAAAAAATTAATACCTTAGTAATACTGTAGCTTGACTTATGGAATCTTCATCATATTTCCATCTTCTCCTGTCTATCATTTTGTCTATCATTTTTCAAAATATGATGTTCCAGCAAGACGGTGCCCCATGCCACAAATCAAGATCCATCATTCAATATCTTGATCAGAAGAAAGTTAAATTACTTGAAAAGTGGCCGAGTCAATCACCGGATTTAAACATTATTGAAAACCTCTGGTGTATACTTAAACAAAGAATAAGTGAAAAAGAACCAGAAGATCTCCAGGAACTCTGGACAATTACAAAAAAAAGAATTTTATGAAATAGAAGATGCTCATATAGAAAATCTCTATAAATCACTTCCGACTAGGATGATCGATGTTGTAAAGAATAAAGGAGGTGGAGTTAATTATTAATTATTTTTTAAATAAGATATTTTCATTGAATAAAGTGGTTTGTTTTGATGCTGTTAATCACTGGTCCGGAACATATGCACGGGTCAAAATTTACTGACTGCTAAAAATTCAATATTGTAAAATTTTATGGAAAAAGAAAAAGTACAAAAGTTATTTATTCATTTAATATTAAAATTTGTCTAAAAAAGTCAAGCCGTAGCTGCCAAATAATTGGGTGGTCCGGAACATTTGCACGATACTGTATTCTTGAGTAGAAAAAATCTAATTTGGCTATCGACATAGTGTAGCTTATCCGAAAGGCGAAATAATTCGGAAACCTTAGTATTCGTGGCAGCTTCAACTCCTTTTTCAAAAAGATCAAGTCTTCCAGGTAGCATCTATCGAATTCTGTATCCCATTTTTTGAAGTTAACTTTGTCTGTATTGATGTTTACGCTTTTGCATTTTCAGCAGTTGAATTCGAGCGTCCCTACGATGGTTTTGGGGAATCGTTGGACCGTCATCTAGGTACCTGAGGTTTGGATCTGTTTTACACAATCTTACGGTTTCGTGGATAGCAAAAGAGAATAGGACTGGGCGCGGAGGGTCGCTTTGTTGAATTCCATTTTAAATTATGATATTAAATGAGTTAATTTGTTTTATTTTATTTTTTCATGCAGAAACGCCTTACATCTGGCAGCCGACTCACAAAAAGCTGCATAACATGTCATATATTCGATGCAAAACAAATAACACCGAAAATCTCAACGGGTGTCTCAAGTGAGAGGCTACTTCATTTTAATTTAGTGTAAATTTAATTAAAAAACAGTCTCATCATTTGGTGTCTATTTAAGTAAGAGAGGCCGGCTACGAATATGTAATAATTGGGCACGAAATTTCATTAATTGAATAGTCCCTATTTTGACATTTTTCCAATTTTTATTTGTTGTACATAAATCTTTAATAAAACTCAAAAATGAGTACAGCTATGAAGAATAATATAAATTCTGTGACACCGAGGTTCTTTTTCATTTTATTAATTTTGTGGTAAACCCAAAAAATCAAATCTTAGGCGCCTCTATTTGCATATTTTACGATTCTTGTTGGTTTGTTCACTGTCTTGTCTTTATTTACGCCTTTATTATTTTAATAATGATTAATCTTTCATAGGTACAAGCTCATATTTTAAATGAACTGCAACGGGTAAGTAATCATGTACTCTAAAACTACAAACAGCCTCTCTCAATTAAGTAAACGGAATCTCAACATTGATCCTTCCTTTAATGAGCTACCAGCCAAGAAAATCCACCGGAATCCAATTTCCAAGTCCTTAAATGATAAGGAAAACTACTGTTCAGGACAGTTCATAAGCCTTCATCCTAAACCTGAGAGCAAGCAAACCAAGATCATAAAATTGTGGTTAGAGATTGAGTCCAAGCACTGTCCTCCAAATTCCTTCAAGCCCTTGAACGTGACCTGTTATGCGAGAGCGAAACTGATTCAGTGGCTCATGAAAGTGACCAAAACTTTTCAACACGACCGGGAAATATTTTACCTTTCCGTTGATATTTTGGACAGATATCTTGCGTTGAGTAACACTAAAATGTCTGAACTACAACTTGTTGGAATCACTTGTCTCTTTTTGGCAGCAAAATTCGAGTCTGACGATTTTTGTTGTGTGTCTGACTACTCTGGCATGACAGCAGATGCCTTTACTTCCAAAGATGTGATTGCTATGGAAATTAAGATCCTTTTTGCCTTGGACTGGGCGCTTCAAGTCCCCACTCCTTTTCTGTGGCTCAAGCTGTTTTTGCAGTCATATTTCTCTGACGATATTGATATTCCAAATTATTCCCAGTACAAGCTGATTCAGAGTTCCAAAGTATTCAAGAAGTGACATTTTAGCTGCTAACTTATGTCCTGTTGGATTCAGTGTCTGCTGAATTTCCGAGATCAATGCTGGCTTCCGCAATTTCGGTGGTCCTTATGAAAATTGTCAGACCTATATATAAGTACGAGCAGTTTTGCTGTGGTTATGATCTGCCTAAACTGACCAATTGCATTGCTTATGTTTTGAACGTTGTTAAACCTCATTTGGCATCTTTGTCAGCATTGGGACATGAGGCTTTTAGTTCGCGTGAGAGTGAGAATCACCATAATATGCAGGATTGGGATGATTCATATGTCAGCAGAGAGGTTGGTGGGTTATTCCTAGTTTTTTAGAAATCTGTCTGTTTAATCGAGTGATATTTGAACTTTACTTTTGTTTTAATACTTCTTTGTGTTTCTTTTAGAATTGAATTTATTGCTGTTTTATTGATTTATGTTGAATATCGACCTTTAATTGACAGTGTCCTGTGATTAGCAGTTTATTCGGGTTATTAAGATTTACTTCAAATGTCATCTGCATAATTCAATTTGCAAGTACAAACTTCAAATGGCATCTGCAAAACACAAACTTCTAATTGCAATTAAAAATTTCAAATTTACAATTTTGAAATTCAAGTTTGCATTTTATCAAAATATGCATTTTAACCTCTTTTGCATTGAAAATTAAACAATGTTGAAGCAGGCATTGCACTTATACAATGTAAGTTAGAGCCTCTCGAATTTAGAGTAATGACAAAAGAACGAGATCCTATTTTTGATCGTTCTCAAATTCACTCCAACAGTGGAATTCACTCCGAGAGAGGAACATAGAGACTGCCAATTTAATTGGTATTTAAGAAATTCAATCTATTTTGCGTTATTATTTTAACATAATCAGTTAATTGCTACAATCATCGGAAATAATCTAAAATCGGACTGATTTTATTTATATGTAACCTATTCCACACAATGTTCTTCTGCGACGGATTGGGTGAGGAAATGGACTTGTTTTTTTGTCCCAAAACATAAAACCCCCCAAATTCGGTCACTAGTGAACATTCTGTCACAGTCCCATTCTGAAATCCGCCCATTTTGTTACCTGAATAGAGCAACAAGGTAAAGTAAAATAATATATTTATAACATGATTTAAAATTGAAATAACTTAAGTTTTCCATTGAATCCCATAAAATAATTTATAAGTAGACCTTAATAGAAAAAGTAAAATCAATGAATACTGAACGCTAATTTGGTTTAGGTTGTGAGGGGGTAATAATTTGACAGATCTCATTGGTATTTCTCGTTTCAATCTCTAAAATTAGGTCTTCTAATCACAAATGAACTGTGCAGACAGGCTTGCTCCTTCAGAAGATTCTTGTTTTGATATTTTAATAAATTATGAAGCATTTAGATTTTTCTCACTATTCTAAAACGATGATTGTATCTACACTTCTTTACTTACAAAATACCCAGAAGAGTAATTTTCCTTAACTTCGTGGATTGTCATTCCGAATATAAATATATTTTCCATCCCAACCTGTTCGGCCATTTCTACATTGGGCCCATCAAACGTCCCCAGAGTGACAGCCACGTTCAACTGGCAATAAATCAACTGACCAACCATAAATTTCATGTTTCCTGTTCCAGACGCTTTAGTTCCTGCGAGTGAGAGTTTTTCACTCAAATCAGCTGCAGGGACCATTTTCTCTGCAAACGACTTTTTATAATCCGGAAGGACAAACACTCTCAGGTATTTATTGGTCTCCGGATCACTGTTTACCACAACAGCCACATTGCATATCAGTTTGATGATGAGTTTTGCAATTCTGCAGCCGGGAGGAGCCTTCCCCCCAATTATGACAGTCCTGGGGACGACAGTGTAGTCATCCAAACCAGCCTTGACCCGTTTGAGGCGGTTGTAGAGCGTTATTATGTGAAGGCAGCTTAGAAGGTGTCGTTTACTTTCTTGAATTGGTTTGATATGCACATCAAACATGGTCGAGGGGTCAATCGAGAATCCAAACAACTTTTTAACATACAAAGCAAATTTATTTTTATTACTCTATGACATTTTTTTTGAGTAGATCCAATATAAAGTTGAGGAACTCGTGTGCGTCGTGTTGTTGTCCCTTGGAGTAGGACACACAGTTCTCGGCTAAAAAGTCCTGGCACTGAGTCATGGTCATACCCGCACTCCACTCATCTCACTCTCCTCCACCATTAGACTGTGGAATAGTTCGCACAACACTCACTTCTTACACTATCCAAAGTAGTACGTCAGTCTCCTCACACTCAACAGACATTGCACCACTAAGTTTATGAAACATATATTCCCGATATTCCGCAGTCCTCGCGGGCTGTGCACTGCCTCGTTCTTCGATACTATGCTGCTGTGTACTGCCTTGTTCTTTGAGCTGTTCAATATTTTGTCGAGGATATCGTCCAGAGTGGGCGATTTGGTTGAGTTGAAGGACTTTGGACTGGTTGCGGGGAATGTGAGGAGCAGGACTCGGACGGAGAACATGTATTTCCGAGCAGTACCTCCATTCGTCCGGCCGTCACATCCTCTGACGAGTGAGTATTGGATTGACAAGACGACCTGACAGTGAAATTAATGCACGTCATGTCCCTCAACGACTACTTTGCATTCCCCAACATGACATTCAAACAGCAAATGGTTGTCCTCTCTGTGGATTGCAGACCAACTACCTCACATTGCAATACGAGTGTTGCATTAATAGCAATATGGCCGGCATCCCCAAGGAATACAAACCACCCAAACTCGTGAGGTCATACTTCACTTGCCTGAAAGGCAAGCAAGGACGTTTTCGGAATAACGGGAAGAGGGTGAACTACACGGGGAGGACTGTCATATCACCCGACCCGGAATAGACCAAGTGTCAGTCCCCCATGGCGGAGACGTATCCCGAGTATGTGATGGACACCAACATTGAGGAGTTGAGAAGACTAATAGTGCGGCGGCAACACCCCTCTGCTGTTATGATCTACAAGGCGAATGGGCGATCAGTGTAGGGGGACTGTGTGACTGTAGTAATCTGCGGTACGGGGACGTGGACAGAGGGCGTGTGGTTTGCGAGTGGGGGATAGAGTGTTGAGGCATATTAGGGGATATTGTCAATCGACAGCCTTCTCTCCACAGGGAGAGTATTCATGTGAGGACTGTCTTGACATCGTAGTTCAAGATTGGCAAGCAGAGGACACTCCGATTTAACGAGTGTTGTTGCACTCCCTTCAATGCTGACTTTGATGGAGACGAAATGAACATTCACGTCCCTCAGGGCGAACAGGCAAGGAGTGAGGCACTCCTGTTGATGGGTTCCACGTCCAACATGATCTCCCACAAGAGTGGAGAGCCTTTGACGGCAGAAATACAGGATTTCATTAGTGGTAGTCCCTCCGCTCATTCCAGGCCTGTATTTGCTCACCAGGAAGGACGTGTTCCAACCCCAAGTAATCTCACTGTTGAATGCAATGAGGGGGGTCAACAAAGTGTCCTCCAGTCCCCCAATCCGCCATTCTGACACCGGTCACTTTTGGACTGAGAAGGAGATGATGAGTTACCTCCTCAGTCACCCACTGAGTCGAATCAACACATCTCCGTCAACATCCAGGCCAAAGGGAAGAGTTATTCGGGCAATGAAGAGTTGTGTGACTCGTGTTGGCAAGTAGTGTGATGGGTAGACTGCTACATTGACCACTCGGAATTGATTCGGACATTCTCGACAAGAACTCGCTCGGCTCGGGAGTAAAACAAACATTTTCTACTACATCCGACGAGAGTACGGGCCTGAGACGACTGTCCAGTGTATTGCCCGTCGATTGGCCGGGGCTTTTTTGAGTATTTGGTGGTTGACACGCGCAGTGCTGAGACTTGGTTTACTGTGAGGTTGGCGGATGTCGTGCTCGGCCTCCAAGTTGTTCCGAATCGGGTAGGAATTGGTTTTGAATGTAGGAATGGCAAGTGTTTGGAGCCCGCGGCCAAAGACGAGGGGAAGGAACTCAAAAAACGGTACGCCGTCTTTGATCACATCAAAAAACTGGTGGAGCTCAAAGTTTGAGTGTCAATTCAAAGTTATTCAGGGATTTGAAATAAAACGTCGCGGGGAATTGGAATTGGTCAAAAATTTTCAATCATCGATTTTCCCCGCATTATTGAATGGGGATACACTGGAAATGGCGCTTGGGAGTGCTGCTGAGGTGGCCAACCGATGTCTTTTATACTCAAAAGTATATTTTAAATACTTTTATTGTTTGGGATCGAATTTGACCAACTCTGAACTGTTTGACTTGATTACGGAAAGTAGGAACATGTCACGGAATTTGGACTACCGCAAAGAGACTGGCCGACGTGCAGACTTTTAGTTTTTTGTAGATTTTGGGAGATGAGATGACAAGTCTGGCTGGACTGAACTGTCGTTATGTGATATCGCGGTATTGGTGTCATATTGTCAGAGATTACACGTTCGGGTCATTTCACGTGGTTTTTCCATTTAATTACAACTTTGATGCCTGTTTTGTGGCGGTAGTTATTATTGTGAGTGTTCAGTTGAAGGACGCCTTTAAAATAATGAGGATTGTCCACAAAAAGTTGAGAAATGTCCCCGATTCAGCCCCGACGTTGATGAGTGACTTGAATATCAGCATAAATGTGCGAGTCCTTATCATTCCCAGCACTTTTCTGTGGTATTCGAGGACGACCCATTCGAGAACAGGATATTGAGCAACTTCAGAGTAGGGAATAAGTCATATTCCAGTTACTGAGTGATGAGTTTGTGGAAAAGGTGCAGAGATCAGTCATTCTGGAAAAACAACTGCAGGAAATGGGGGCAAGCATGTCGAGTGAGTGTTGTGTGTCATAAAAGTCGACAAAATGGATGAATTGTACGCCACAGTGGAGCAAAAGAATTCCTCCGCGTACATTGAGCGGGTGGGGATTCACCGTCGGCAACAAGAAGGGATCAAAACCCTCTGTCGGATCAGTCTGGAGGGGGTCTCTTTCAAAGCCCTGTCAGACCCCTCCGTTTTTGGGGAGGATAATATTCTGGGGTTTATGAAGCGAGTGGAGCCTGAATGGTGGATTGTGTGAGCGAGGAGTAGTTTTGACGGTGGGGAGACATCATTCAGCACTCTCTTTTGTCGTTATGTCATTTTTGAGTTTGACGAAATGAGGAGTGCTCTCCGGGACTATTCCGTGCCCCTTATCGTCTGGAATAATTGTCGATTTTGGGGACTGTTGAGAGGGGCAGAACTGACGGGGGCATATTTGAGTAGATTAGTGTGCCTACTGGTAGAACAAGTCGTCATTCCATTCGGGGATTTCGAGATTCGAAAGTCACTGTGCCCCCTCAAGTATTTCTACGACCTCGATTCGAGTATTTGTATACGTGGATGGTAGAGTCGGGGCAAGTGAGAGTGGCCTACGGACCCAGCATCGAGCCTTCGCTCTAATTTTTCCACTGCCTTGACTTGATAACGTCGCCCAGTCGAGATTGCAGTCCCAAGTTGAGTTGGTTCGACATGTTCCGCTACGTTCTTCACGGAAATTGGAGAGCCCGACTAAAGTTATCGTTGATGTACCGCCTTACGAATGACCCATACAACTCGGCTGAGTTCATCGAGTGGTCCTGGGAGTCTCTCGTGTTTGAGAACACATGTGGTTACTCTCATCAGTTCATGGCAGGGAAGTTTGTGTTGAACGGAGACTTGCAAATAAACTGCAAGACTGCCTCGAGTTATGACGATTATCGACTGGTGCATATTCCGAATGCCTGCTTTGAGTGGTGTTTTTTGGCTGAGTGGTAGGGCCAAAGTCTCCTGGATATGTCCTGGTGATGCTTACGGTGATTCCAATCCACCGGAAGTACGTCGTAGATGTTTTGGTGAGAATATTTGAGTGATGCAGACACACGACACATTTCGGGCTTTCAGGTCGAGTGGGATGGATGTCAAGTTGAGTATTTCGAGTAATGTTTCTCTCTCGTCTCTCAAATTCTATTCGGGGTCGATTAATTGGATATTCGACATTATTGCTGTCCTCACTTGACCACCTGTAGACAACAATCCAACAACTCACCCGTCCGATCCGCCTGGGTCCTCTCTTTGGACGACCATTCTACAAAAGAATACAACTTTCTCGCCATTTCAGGTGATATATTCCACTATGAGTAGAGAGTTTAACATTGCTATGAATCTGGACAGTTTTGTGATTGAATACTGGATGACGGGGGAAATGGTGGATGGGTACAACTAAAGGGGGGTTCCGTGTCCTTGGACAGTTGCCTGGACTACTCTGTCCTCCCCCTCCAAGGGAATGTACTCAGACGACCAGTCACTGTGTGGAAAATCAAGTCTTTTCATTTCATACAGGAGAGGGTCAACGTTGACTTGTTCGGTAATAAACGTGATGAAGCCAATTTTCTGATTAAGTTTGACTCGTGAGTGTTTTTGGTTACGTTTTAGACTGCGATATTACCACTCCCCCATCGAGACCAGATTGTCTCCCCCCACCGCCTCCACGGAGATCGAGTCAACCTACCAGGCATGTAGTTATATTGACATTCAGCACAAACACAATGTAATAGTGAAGGACACTGTGGTGAGGTGAACTAACGAGAACAGAGCCGTATTTTATGAGTTGATGAATCACTACCAACGAGGGGTCATTCTCCGCCGTAATTTACTTTCGGGGATAATCTCCTGCATTAAACGACACGAACAGGAGGTGGTCGAATCCAGAGAGGAGTTGGTCGAGCAGGATGAGTGGACTCCGGACTTGTTGGAGCGACTGGTGGCCGACGTGGAAAACAAGTTTTACGTGACTGGAGACGTAGTGATGGAATGTGTTGATTGGTAGACACAGACATGTCTGGTGGATGATCTGTCAGGACCAAAGTCGTGTGGAAGTAATGATGTGACAAGTCGGAATTGTTTAGGTGAGTGGACTGACTGAGTGCAGTCGAATTTAGGAATGTCCAA
The DNA here is from genome assembly GCF_006345805.1 of Octopus sinensis. Taxonomy (NCBI): domain Eukaryota; kingdom Metazoa; phylum Mollusca; class Cephalopoda; order Octopoda; family Octopodidae; genus Octopus; species Octopus sinensis. Next base: position 402,029 of record NW_021835990.1, on the reverse strand, counting down.
TTGAGTTTGGTGGTCCAATCGGGCTTCATTATGGCTGTAGCTAGGAAAGCCCAGTTCTTCCAACGTGAGCACGGATTGGTGTGGAAGAACAACGTTCTGAGGTCGAAAATAAGTTGGATTGGGACTATCGACTCAATGGAGGTGAGTGGGCCATATTTATGCAGTATTTTGCCAATGCGAACGAAGGGGGCAATCTGGAGAGAATAGTGTCGAGGTGTCGTTGTGACATATTCTACTCGTCCTACGCGGCCATCGAGGAATTGTTGGTGAGTGATGGCCAGCCTCCCTCCGAGGACGAGGACAGTCTGGAGACATTCACAATGCTTCACCACGACCTGTCAATATCGACTAACAAATGGCAATATTCGGTGATTATTGACATTGTGAACAACCTCCTTCTCTACTTTGACCCCGAACGTAAAAGGTCGTTGGACAGACTGCAGGAAATGAGACTTCAACTCGACTTGTGTACACTTCCGGAACACCTTAATCGTATATTCGAACTGAAGAACGTCCTCAGGTCTGTTTGTATTGACAAGTGCAGAGAGTTGGCAGGGGAGTGGAGGAAATTGGAGAGAGAGCATTACTTTCTGGTTCGTGAGCATGGCGGGCGGTGTGAACTACTCACCAGACTGAGGGATCGAATCAAATCTACTCGAAAGGAGTTGTACAGCACAAGTCAAGAATTGTCACATATGTTGTGGTATCAGTCCTCCTTGTTGTATTCTTAGTTGCTATAATAAGAGGAGACATCAATTGCTAGCACACTCACTGACCCTCCCAGACCTCACTCCCCCACTTCACACCCTCGAGATATGTTTCAAGCACGCAGAGTGGACTATCACTCATGACGATAGTCAACTCAATGTCATTATCAGCAACTTTCTGTCATTTTCTGTCCTGGCATGATTAGATATAACAAAATTGGGTCTGCAGACGACACCAAGTCACATTTACTTCACTTGGGTTGGTTTAAGGTGTCGGATCTGCATCCCAACTCGTTTTACAGAGTTGTGTCTTCACTTATTCTGAAGGACGTGATTATTCCTACGGACGAGGAGAACCCATCTGCCCACAGTCCCTCAGTGCGGATATACTGTCGGGAGGGAGTCCCAGTTGGGGGAATATCCATGAAGGAACATTTGGAGATCAATGTAGCTCCCACATCCGCCTACCTCACCTATGACTTTTACTTGTTGGTGGTTCAATTCTTCTTCAGTCAGTCATCTGGTGTGTCGATGAGTTCATTTGTAGGGATATCCATAAAGAATAAGCGGAGTAAGGAGAGTGGGTCTACCGAATATCGGGACGACGTGACTATCATGAAAGTACCCTCCCCACTCACCCCAGGACAGGGCAGCCTCCAACATGCAGTTTGTGTACGTCAAGATCACTCAAGTTCCCCTTCTAATTAGTTTTAAGGTTGTTTTGTATCGATAATTTTGCAGAGTTTGGATAACAAGTTTTTGGAATTTAGCAACTTTTCCATCACAATTCCAACATTGGAATACCACGATCGAATGTTCAGTTGGTTAGATCTGTTTATGTCTGTCAAGAATGACTATCAGAAGATGATTGTGACTCATGTGACTTAATTTTTCCTTAAATCTATAGGCTATCAAACAACGACTCAAAATCAACAGAAAGGGGAGTCCCCGTGTTTCTCATCCCCAAAAGCAAGAAGACAAGGCGAGAAGGCTTCTTGGACTCGATGGAAATAAAAAAAAGAAAAATTTTTTTAAAAAGAAGTGAGTATTAACGAGTGAAATGAAATTATTTATTGTCCTTGCCCATTGGACGACCAGAATATTCCTGTATGTTACATGCATACAGTATGTATGATAACATGTTAAAAAGAGACCTTAGATAAGACTTCTGTTTTAAATCAAGTTGGTTATCATTCCTACCTTGGAATATATCGTGGATTTGAGAATTTCTTACGATTTGGAATTAAAAGACATTAAATATAATGTGGCACGTTCTACAAATCCTAATAGGGATGTGTCATCATTAGGGCAATTTTTTTCAGGCACTTAAAATTTATTTTTAGGACCTTAAAAATAGGCATTTTAGGACTTTATTTTTAATTTTTAGGACTTTATTCTACATTTTTAGGCACATTTTAATAAGGTATTAAATCAAAAAGTCGTAAAAAATTATTTGTTATAGTAAGGTATTAAATAATTTTTGACATTTTCCGCATTGAAACCTCTATCTTTAGTAATTAATTTTTTAAGCATAGAAAATGCTCTTTCAACGGTTGATGATGTACACTGACATTTTCTTATTAGTCCATATTCTTCAGGGGAGATATTACTTTTCTCCATTTCTATAATTGATTCTATGTCATTTTTGTGTAATCTTTTTTGTATGTATTCATTTATTTCTGCATTATCAGACGGAAATTTTAACAAACAAAGATCTGAATGTGCATCATTTATTGTATAACTTGTGGATTCCATTTTTTTCAATATTTGATTAAGTATCTGATAATTTTCATTTATTTCCATTAGACTTTTTCTTAAGGTTGGCGATTCAATTGCTTGTTTTACTTTTTTAACTAATATTCCGTCGTCTTTGAAATTCTCCACAATTTCAGCAATTGATACAAAATTATTTGCATAATAGTATGCTGCTTGCAGCCAACTACCCCATCTAGTTATGATGACGTCGGGCGGATAACCAATTGTAGAAAACATTTTTTTTCTAGTTTTGTTTTTCACTATTGATGTCTTTATAGTCGCAATAAGATTATCAACGTCCGAATAATACGCCTTTACTCTGAGACAGCAATTATGTAACAAATGTGCAACACATGTTACATGGAACATCCTAGGATAAAGCATTTTCAATGTTTTTCCGGCTAAAAATAATTCAACAAACTACCCAAAATCATATACGGGGCTGCATCAGAAAGAAAAAGAAGAAAATTATTGCGTATAATCTCGAATTTTTTAATCTCTTCATCGATAATCTGAAGAATTGTGTTAGCAGTTACAGATTCATATAAAGGTTCACACGAAATTAAATAGGTCTTCTCTGGATAAGCGATATTCCCAATGAGAACAACTACAAACTTCTGTCCATTTACGTCACCCTCGTCAACAACCATAAAAATCTTTTGAGATCTAAAATCTAAGGATTGTTGAATAGGGAATCTAAGGATTGTTGGAATCCTTCATTGTTATCTAAAAAAAATAATTTTAAATTACTCAAAAGCTTTAGATGTTTTGTAGATTGTCTATGCTGATCAATATAATATTTTTTTGATGCATTGACGTAGATCATACATATTTTACAATATAGACTGCCTTTAATCACTGTGAATTCTTTACGTAAGTTTCATAGGCTTTTAGAGCTTTAGACTTTATTGTAGAACGTACACGTGGCATTTGAACACAAAAAAGTAATTTATAGCGTGCCTAATTTGTTATTTTTAAAATATTTTTTTGTAACATTTAAAAATAATTTATTTTAAAAATTTTTAAGACCTTAAAAAAATTTTTAGGACCTTAAAAAAATTTTTTAGGACCTTAACAATTTTTTAAGCATTTAAGGCATTTATAACTCGTTGTAGATAAATCTATTTTAATTAAATTATAGCTTAAATTAATTATTTAAATAAATAGACCTTTTGGTGCAAAAAGGCATTTTAGGCAAAAAATTGCCCTAGTCATCATTCAAAACCTAAAGAAAAATGCGTTTCACGCAGGGTTTAGTAATGCAACGTAGAACATTAAAAATATTAAAAATGCCTTTCGATTCCGTCAGATTAATTCCGCATATTCCCGTGTTTGAAAGTCTCACAATGAAGATGAGTTTTTTTAACAAATATTATTTCCAACGTGTTTTCTTTACAGAATAATTTGTGAAATCATGGATGATGACACAAATCTTTCACAATGGCATATGAGTAACTAATTACTTTAATTAGTGAGATTCGAATGAAGAACTTGAAATATCTAAGTTGGCTTCAGGCATTGGCAGGATTCATAATAATTTGAGGATCAGTTCGGCGAAGAGGTAGTTCCCTCAGAAAATTGAGACCGAGACGCGCTGGAAGAGCCAGCTCGTCCTTCTCCGGTCATTGATCTTTGATGCGATTTTTTCGCCCACCAGCCGTAACAACTTTTCAGCTTTTATAACGACCAGGCAAGTGGTCTCGAAGGCGAGGGCATAAATTCTTAGGCCTCCGAAAGTTTACTTTTAATCTTAAGCGGAACTAAATTAATGACTTTTATTTACGAGAAATATGTCATAATATGTCGCGTCCCATGGTGGTTACGCATCCCATGCTGGCTACATGTCACCTGTCAATCAATCATTTTTACGAGGTCATTGGCTGTCAGATGTCATAATTAATGTGGTTTAATCATTCGTTACTCGTGTGGGCATATTTAATATTTTTAGCGTTATTATTCAATTTTCAACATTTCCTCTTTAAAATGTATTCCCCTGTATATGTAACTAGCTCAGCAGTTCGCTTCGCTCACTGCGAGCTAGCTCCTGCGGAGGCCCTGCTCGCTACGCTCGCAGTTTCCTTAAATAACTATAAATTTATGTAGATATATAAATGCGACCTGCTTTGATATAACCTTATTCTAAGGCCTGTGGATAAACGATGTTTGCAGTCCGTCCATCCTTGGCAAATATAAATAAATTTCTCTTCTACCTACCCTTGAGCACCCCACATACAGCTGGCCATGTGAAAAGCACTCGTTCTCTAAAAATAAGCCTACTACCTTTAAAGACTGTCCCTGGGCCTTGTTTATTGTCATAGGGCCTTTGTTATCTTCAGCGGAAATTGTAGTCTCTTAAATCTATCGCAGGCCCTTTCATGGTCCATAATAACGTCGACCGATTTATATATTCTTTCTCTGCCAGGGATTTTCATTAATAAATCTAAATTTATATTAAGTACCTCATCATTAAGTGGAGCTAATATAGCTCGTTCACGCAGCCAGTCGAAATTCACGTAGTGTTCAGATAGTTCGGAATAGACGGCATTCAATAATTCTTCTGCTGTTTCTACGAAAATACATAATTCTTCCGGTAGCCTAATTTTCTGGTCGTGCATTTCTGAAGTGATTGCCCCATTTCCAATATCTAGAAGGATTTGTGGGAATATGCTATTAACGCCTTGTAAATGTGCATGTACATTTACATCTAAGCTTACCTTTTTCACGTGTGTCCACAAATATGACGATTTGAGGCAGGCATTCAATTCATCCGCAGGCGTCCCTCTTTGAATAATTGGCAGCGTCTGTCTAAAATCACCTGCCAATACAACTAATGCTCCCCCAAACAAATGGTCGCTACAATTCTTGATATCTCTATATGTTCGGTCAACTGCTTGAATGCGCCTTTATGAGCCATCGTACATTCATCCCAAACAATTAACCTAGAATGCATAATTCTATTACCCGTAGTTGAGTCTAACAGCAGTCCTGACCTTGTTCAGCTGTTGTCTAAGTTCCCTCACCATTTAAGCACATCTTCCCTCGTTTCTCTTTTTTGTTATATGGTTCATATTCTCTTGTTTGTTAACATTCTCAGATCTCTCTTTATAGGACATTCTTATGATTTTGTAAACGCGAATCAGTAATTTATATTAAATTTTCTACGTAAATTTATTTAGTGAAATTTATGTAAAGTGTATTATCCAATCAAAGCCATTATACTTAATTGCCTCTATGTTTAAAGGAATTGAAACTTTAGCATAATCGAACTTGTCTGTTTCGGTAAAGAAAATGATAATCAGCTTCATCTTTGTAGTATTATAAGGAAAAAAATTAAAGCCTGTTAAATCAAGGAGATTTAAATATAGGCAAATTGAAATTTACATGACTAATTTAAATTTTATTTGCCTCTATCTTTTAAGAAATCTAAACAGTAGCATAATCGAATTTGTCAGTTTCGGCAGTTAAAAAGAATCAATTATGTAAATCTCTAATAATTTTTGCTTTTTCCTTTTTAGTGGTTTTCAAAATCTGATAATTGCACAGTCTATTCATGGTCGATAACAATTAGAGCTTTTATTTTATTTTTTTAACGAAAATTTAACAAAAAAGAATTTATGTCATCGAAAAAAGATAGCTAAGCTAATTAATGGCCTCACGAGGCTTGAAGGTTGTGGAGGACCTCATCATGTGAGTCGAGGACTTTCTTGTCGTTCATTTTAACAAAAACGCAGAAAATATTTTTTTTTAATTTTTGGGCTTGAAGGTTTTGGGGGACCACATCATGTGAGTCGAGGACTTTCTTGTTGTTCATTTTAACAAAAACGCAGAAAATAATTTTTTTAATTTTTTACCTTGAAGGTTTTGGGGGACCACATCATGTGAGTCGAGGACTTTCTTGTTGTTCATTTTAACAAAAACGCAGAAAATAATTTTTTTAATTTTTTAGCTTGAAGGTTTTGGGGGACCACATCATGTGAGTCGAGGACTTTCTTGTTGTTTATTTTAACAAAAACGCAGAAAATAATTTTTTTAATTTTTTGGCTTGAAAGTTTTGGGGGACCACATCATGTGAGTCGAGGACTTTCTTGTTGTTCATTTTAACAAAAACGCAGAAAATAATTTTTTAATTTTTTATCTTGAAGGTTTTAGGGGACCACATCATGTGAGTCGAGGACTTTCTTGTTGTTCATTTTAACAAAAACGCAGAAATAATTTTTTTAATTTTTTACCTTGAAGGTTTTGGGGGACCACATCATGTTAGTCGAGGACTTTCTTGTTGTTCATTTTAACAAAAACGCAGAAAATAATTTTTTTAATTTTTTATCTTGAAGGTTTTGGGGGACCACATCATGTGAGTCGAGGACTTTCTTGTTGTTCATTTTAACAAAAACGCAGAAAATAATTTTTTTAATTTTTTACCTTGAAGGTTTTGGGGGACCACATCATGTGAGTCGAGGACTTTCTTGTTGTTCATTTTAACAAAAACGCAGAAAATAATTTTTTTAATTTTTTAGCTTGAAGGTTTTGGGGGACCACATCATGTGAGTCGAGGACTTTCTTGTTGTTCATTTTAACAAAAACGCAGAAAATAATTTTTATTAATTTTTTGGCTTGAAGGTTTTGGGGGACCACATCATGTGAGTCGAGGACTTTCTTGTTGTTCATTTTAACAAAAACGCAGAAAAGAAATTTTTTTAATTTTTTAGCTTGAAGGTTTTGGGGGACCACATCATGTGACTCGAGGACTTTCTTGTTGTTCATTTTAACAAAAACGCAGAAAATAATTTTTTTTAATTTTTTGGCTTGAAGGTTTTGGGGGACCACATCATGTGAGTCGAGGACTTTCTTGTTGTTCATTTTAACAAAAACGCAGAAAATAATTTTTTTTAATTTTTTGGCTTGAAGGTTTTGGGGGACCACATCATGTGAGTCGAGGACTTTCTTGTTGTTTATTTTAACAAAAACGCAGAAAATAATTTTTTTTTTTTGGCTTGAAAGTTTTGGAGGACCACATCATGTGAGTCGAGGACTTTCTTGTTGTTCATTTTAACAAAAACGCAAAAAATAATTTTTTTAATTTTTTACCTTGAAGGTTTTGGGGGACCACATCATGTGAGTCGAGGACTTTCTTGTTGTTCATTTTAACAAAAACGCAGAAAAATTTTTTTAATTTTTTACCTTGAAGGTTTTGGGGGACCACATCATGTGAGTCGAGGACTTTCTTGCTGTTCATTTTAACAAAAACGCAGAAAATAATTTTTTTAATTTTTTAGCTTGAAGGTTTTGGGGGACCACATCATGTGAGTCGAGGACTTTCTTGTTGTTCATTTTAACAAAAACGCAGAAAATAATTTTTTTAATTTTTTAGCTTGAAGGTTTTGGGGGACCACATCATGTGAGTCGAGGACTTTCTTGTTGTTCATTTTAACAAAAACGCAGAAAATAATTTTTTTTAATTTTTTGGCTTGAAGGTTTTGGGGGACCACATCATGTGAGTCGAGGACTTTCTTGTTGTTCATTTTTACAAAAACGCAAAAAATAATTTTTTTTAATTTTGTGGCTTGAAGGTTTTGGGGGACCACATCATGTGAGTCGAGGACTTTCTTGTTGGTCATTTTAACAAAAACGCAGAAAATAATTTTTTTAATTTTTTAGCTTGAAGGTTTTGGGGGACCACATCATGTGAGTCGAGGACTTTCTTGTTGTTCATTTTAACAAAAACGCAGAAAATAATTTTTTTTAATTTTTTGGCTTGAAGGTTTTGGGGGACCACATCATGTGAGTCGAGGACTTTCTTGTTGTTCATTTTAACAAAAACGCAGAAAATAATTTTTTTAATTTTTTAGCTTGAAGGTTTTGGGGGACCACATCATGTGAGTCGAGGACTTTCTTGTTGTTCATTTTAACAAAAACGCAGAAAATAATTTTTTTAATTTTTTGGCTTGAAGGTTTTGGGGGACCACATCATGTGAGTCGAGGACTTTCTTGTTGTTCATTTTTACAAAAACGCAGAAAATATTTTTTTTAATTTTTGGGCTTGAAGGTTTTGGGGGACCACATCATGTGAGTCGAGGACTTTCTTGTTGTTCATTTAACAAAAACGCAGAAAATAATTTTTTTAAATTTTTTGGCTTGAAGGTTTTGAGGGACCACATCATGTGAGTCGAGGACTTTCTTGTTGTTCATTTTAACAAAAACGCAGAAAATAATTTTTTTTAATTTTTGGCTTGAAGGTTTTGAGGGACCACATCATGTGAGTCGAGGAATTTCTTGTTGTTCATTTTAACAAAAACGCAGAAAATAATTTTTTTTAATTTTTTGGCTTGAAGGTTTTGGGGGACCACATCATGTGAGTCGAGGACTTTCTTGTTGTTTATTTTAACAAAAACGCAGAAAATAATTTTTTTAATTTTTTGGCTTGAAAGTTTTGGAGGACCACATCATGTGAGTCGAGGACTTTCTTGTTGTTCATTTTAACAAAAACGCAGAAAATAATTTTTTTAATTTTTTACCTTGAAGGTTTTGGGGGACCACATCATGTGAGTCGAGGACTTTCTTGTTGTTCATTTTAACAAAAACGCAGAAAATAATTTTTTTTAATTTTTTGGCTTGAAGGTTTTGGGGGACCACATCATGTGAGTCGAGGACTTTCTTGTTGTTCATTTTAACAAAAACGCAGAAAATAATTTTTTTTAATTTTTTGGCTTGAAGGTTTTGGGGGACCACATCATGTGAGTCGAGGACTTTCTTGTTGTTCATTTTAACAAAAACGCAGAAAATAATTTTTTTTAATTTTTTGGCTTGAAGGTTTTGGGGGACCACATCATGTGAGTCGAGGACTTTCTTGTTGTTCATTTTAACAAAAACGCAGAAAATAATTTTTTTTAATTTTTTGGCTTGAAGGTTTTGGGGGACCACATCATGTGAGTCGAGGACTTTCTTGTTGTTCATTTTAACAAAAACGCAGAAAATAATTTTTTTAATTTTTTGGCTTGAAGGTTTTGGGGGACCACATCATGTGAGTCGAGGACTTTCTTGTTGTTCATTTTAACAAAAACGCAGAAAATTGACTTGAAGGTTTTGGGGGACCTCATCATCGAGGATATTCTTTCTTATTAAAATTTTTTGACAGGAAGGTTCTTAGAGGATATCAACCTTTTATTGTGCCTCATTATCGAATAACTACAAAAGGGAAGGTTTTGACAATTTGATCTGGTTTGTAACAATTTGAATGTGGGTGTGCACAGACAGACAGACAGACACACAGACAGACAGACAGACAGACACACACCATACCATTTTATTATTAAGATAATAGGTTTTGTAAAAAATATCTCAGAATATCATACTATAGTCAAATTTACCTTCATTGATGTTTACAGTAAGTATGCCATTTGTAAAGGAGTTAAAAATAAATCTGCAATAAGTATATTTATGTTTTATATTGGAATTTAGATATTTGTGAGGCTTTCGAAGAAATTTGTTCAGAAATCGGCTTTTGCGAGATTCTACAAACAGATAATGGAACTGAGTTTAGGAATAAATATCTCGATTCTTTTTGCACGAAAAACAAAATCCAACATATTTACGGAAGACCAAATCATCCTCAATCACAAGTAATGACACAATATTTATCTGTTTCAGGGTATCGTGGAAAGATTTAATCAAACTTTAACACGAAATCTTTCAAAGCTGATGAGTGAAGAATCAACTAAAAACTGGATCCAATTTATTAAACGAAGCACTTTTACATATAACACGACTATTCATTCTTCTATAAATGAAACACCATTTAAAAAACAAAGAGGAGTTTCTGGTATAAACACCGTCATTCATGATGATAAAAGTTTTTTTAATTTTTTTAATTTCAAAGAAAGTGAGTGTTCGGATGATTTTTATCATGTATCATCAGAGGATATGGATGTAGAAAATATTCTAGATGTTTCAGGTAAATTTTGAATAACATATGCTAGAAAACTTGTATGCTAGTGATTTTATATTGAATTTTACTCCACCTAATTTAAATTCACCATATTTTAAACGCATGAATAAAAAAATGAATGTTCATCAATCGAAATACGATTTTTCAATTGGGAGCGGAGTATTTTTAGTGAATAATTGTTAGGTTAGAGTTCTAAAGGATTTTGGGACAAATCCTTCCCTAAGGCTAAACCGATTTGAATCCCCATATGGAGAACCTGCTGAAGTTGTTCAAATTTTGTCAAACAATCGACTAGAGGTCTATTTTATTATTATTTTATTTAACAGATTAAAACAAGTTCAGGGAAGTCTAAAATAGTTAATATGAATCAAGTTAAAAAAACGTAGACGCTTTATTTTAATAAATTTTTATTGTTGAAACGATTATTGATTAAAAATCAATGCAATTAAATTAATTATTAAATTTGACAGTCACCATGACAGGCATTATTATTTATTGACAGGTGACATGTAACCACCATGGGATGGGTAGCTCGTGTGGGACGCGACATAATAGCATACATCTAGAAAATCACTGCTAGTCAACATACATGTCGTAAAACAATAAAATCATTAAAACTAATTAACAATTTAATAGATGCCTAATTCACAGACTAATCGTCAAATAAAAAAACCCAAAATACACCCAAAACAATTTAATAGATGCCTAATTCACAGCGTTTTTTACATCTTTTTAGAAAGACTAAACAGGTTGTAGGTTTTTTTCAATGTTTCGTTGTCGACTGCTGAAATATATGTCGTCGATAAAGGAAAATCATTTCAACTGCCCAATTTTTCTGATATTTACTCCTCGGTTAGGTTTGTGGTCGATTGTTGATTTTTGTAAGATCAGAGAATTTGAATGAGTCGACAAATGACTTTCCTGACTTTGTTTTTACCGTAAAAGCGGAGACTTCAATGGATAAGGTTTCTCGCTCTTTGAACAAATCCATCTCCGCGTTGTCTAAATCTCTTTGTTGTCTTGTAATACAGTCTTGTTCAGGTTTATAAGTACTCCTGCCATTTTTAGAGAAAAAGCGGCTTCATGAAACATTTCCTTTTTTAGAGAACATACCCGTAGTTAATATCAAATCACAGGATAGGTTGTTTAGTATGGTTCAATCACCAGTCCATCTCTTTTTTCTGTCTTGGATTGGCAGCGTGTGGGAGCTAGGACAATGATTCGATATTTTTTTAATTGAAAAAAACACTAAATGTATTGATTTGTATTTATTTGAAAGGAGTTGACTGAACATTGTCGCTATCTGCACATCCCAATAGGAAATTACCCCCGGACGTGTATTCCTTTGGGTGTAATCTCTTATTATGAAAAATGGATGATGGATGATGACCATAGAAATCGAAAACAGTTTTTGGGAAAATCAGATGGCAAAGGATGAGGAATCAAAACTATCCTCAAGATATAAAATAGTGTTAAAATTCACGTATGTATATAATATGCTTCTGACTCCAGTTTTGCATGCAAAAACGTTCATAAAACATCTAAATTGATATATAACAATATTATTAATTAATTTATTTATTTATCTTATTTTCATTGTAAGTCTGAGATCTTATGTTAGATCGTACATAGTTCCTTAGTATGAGATAGTAAAAAGGTTTAGAGGAGGTTGAACGAGTTAATATAGTAGACGATCAAGGGAGGCAGTTGTCCTGGAAAAATCAGGTCGATTGGTTGCACACAAGTGGAGATCTCGGGGGGTGTTTTGTCGGGAAATAAAGACTCATTTTTAGTTAGAAATATCTAAAGTTCAGACAGTTCCGCTTTTCAAATTTGTTAATTAACTGATTTATAACATTTTAGGGAATTTGTTAATGTATTCTAGAGATTTTATCAATAAACTGCATAATTCCAGGCCTCTTCTAGAAGGGTCCTTATGAATAGGCCATTAGCATACATTGTAGTAGCCTATAAAGAAACTAAGGTCTAGGAACGTCTGACTCCAGTTCTGCATGAAAAAACGTTCATAAAACATCAAAATTGATATATAACAATATTTTTTATTAATTTATTTATTTTCTTATTTACATTGTAGGTCTGACATCTTAAGTTAGATCGTACATAGTTCCTTAGGTTCGTTGCAGAAACATTGATATAAATGCTTTACGTTCAGTTAATAATCAATTTGCGCATTGTGTGTCTATAATTTCTAGAACACCGTATTTTGAATCACATTTTTAATATGGATTCAACAGAAATTTTTTTTAATAAGGTTTAACATTTTTTCTAGCAGTTTTAAAATAACTGTCCATGTTTACTTTAAACATATAAATGATTTTAATATTATATAAAGATTATAATCTTAAAAATGTGGTTTATCAATATTGTTTGATTTAATGTTATTGTAAATGAATTTAGTATATCGTATATCAGTTTTAAATTATTAATTTGCTTGCACAATATTTGCTATAAAGTTGATATTATTTTTTATATAAATATTAAGAACTTTATGAACTCATGCTCGCTTTGTACCTGCCAGAAATTCGTATGTAAATCTACTTGGAATCGTAAATGTGATTCTTGCCATCATTTCTTGATCTGTCATGGTTTGACTTATATGCTAAAGTTGACTTTGTAGTAAAATCTAACGAACGTCAATTATCTCAAATCTATATCGGAATTTTTAAAGCTATTTTATATAAAAACTATCAAATTCCAACGTCATTACAACAATTTGTTCAATTGGTTGCCATACTTCTTCCAGGAAATCAACTCGGCGAAAAGCTCAATATTTTGGGTTGGAGTTTAGAGAATTTTAATAGATATTCTAAAGTTATTCAATGTTATAATAATTTTAGAATATTGAAGTTGAAAACGAGCAAAGCAAAATATCAAAAGAAGAAGAAAACTTTATTTTATTAAAAATTCAAAAACTTTATATAGATCATAGCCAAGCATATACCTCAAAACAGTACAGACTAAATGATTCCAGGAATACCCAACATGCAACGTTCAACGTTGAAAATTTATATCAAAATAATTCTCCAATTTTAGGAATGTTTATGTACTCTGTCTTTCAATACCAATATGAGCTTTATATGCGTCAAGTTTATGAAAATTTCACCAAGCAGATGCAAAATTTTGTAATACAGAAAGCATTTTCACAAGAGCAGTTAATCAATAGCTACGCAGAAAATAGTGAGCATAAATCCAAAGAAAATTTTTCATTCCAACAAAATTTTTATGGAGGTATCATAACTGGACGAAACGGAAAGAAACGAGTTCTCTGTAGCAAATGTGGAAAGACATTTTGCAACCGAGGAGCCTTAAAAATACATGTGAGTGCAGTCCATTTGTGTGAATCTCATTACTGTACTGTACCTGGCTGCAAAATGAGCTTTTCTTCCAGAAGAAGTCGGAATAGACACAGTGCTAATAAAAATCCTAAATTGCATTGTTCAACGCGTTTTTTAAGGAAAAAGTCAGAAACCCCCCTAAGGGATATCACCAAAATGATTTCAAAATCAGATTTATCATATCAAAAAATGTGATTGTCTATATTTCTAACATTTCATTCAAATTAAGTGAATTTGTTTTCTTATTTTTACTATCGAAAAATTATTTGTTTTGATCTAATTACCACTTTAAAAAGGTTCAAAGGGATTAGATTTCGCTACCCCAAAGACCTCACTTCTCGATTTCTACCAACCGTTGTACAATTTCTAATTTCTAAATTTGGAAATTTAGTTCTAGGAAAATTTGAAGTTAGAAAATCAAATTTATCACGCTTTGCAAAAATATTTGGTTATCATGCGATCTATAAAGTTTTCGTCTCTCTCAATGTCTTTTCCACTTAATTAACATAACAATTTCCCATTAGAAATACGAAAGACAGGACAAGTAACATTTCGTGATTCCAACACGTAGGAGAAGACTCCTCGTTTTGACCCGATTTTCCTCACGAGTACCCACGCAAGCGCGCAGTGGTTGTGCCTCAGATGATGCCTCCTTTAGTGGATTACAAATCAAATGGATAACGGCGCTGAAATCACATCCGTGAAAAACAACGAGCCTTCTTGGTTCAACACTTTTGATGAACTACTCAAAAACTCAAAGGGATTAATGGGATTTAAGATATTCCTTGATAAGTTAAACCTTGGAGACTGTCTTGACTTTTATTTTGCTTGTAAATTTTGAATTTTATTTTGAATTATCAAAATCACCGAACCAATTGTTTTTTACAACCATGTTAAATCTCTTTATCATCGGTTTTTTATTCGCGAGAATATTTCTTGTCTTTCTCCTGAAATGGCTAGTCGGATATATCTAAGTGTCAATATGAAGGACGAATCTGTTGAATTTAAGAAATTATTCAAAGAAGCTAAATCTGAGACTTACGTTTTTTTGAAGAACAATTATTTCCGAATTTTCCTTTTATCTTCTGAATATCTCGAATTTTTAAACAATACTGACGTTTTCAAGCCCGAACTGAAAGCTTACAGCCATTAAAGTTGTTTAAACTTCTTTAAATCGAAAAATATGTGGAAACATCCAAGTCAGCAAATAGTTAATACTTATTTAATCTTATTTTTTAGGTAAATAAACCTCGATATCACCCAAGTTCGGCTCTCAGGGATTCAAGGACTTTTGGGAATGAACTTTCTTCGAGAATCGAGAATAAGAGTAGTAATAGAACTCAGATGGTTGTTATTTAATAGTTCGATAATAAAACAGAGCAATGAGAAGTCCTTCGATCTCTCTCATATTCAACCTGATGATATTCTAGAGGAACATATCTCAAAAATATGGGATAAAACATCTATTAAAAAAGCTTCAATTCCTCTGAATATAAAGTCCGGATCTTGTTTTGCTCAAAGACTTAATGAAACTGTATTAATCGTAGTATATTTACTTATTAATAGGTAAGGTCAATTAATTTTAGCACTGAGAAATTTCCATACTTGTTAGCTGCTCCTCAGGGCCCTCTTGTGGTTGGGTATCAATTTTCCAATGAAAAATTTCCTTTTCGGACTATAGTTAATAAACCTACAATTGATTTGAGAGCTTTTAAGAAAATTGTGGGAAGGAAAGGATCTTTTCGGTAAAAGTTTGCAGCTATAATTATTTTTAAATATTTTTTTAAAACAGCTTGTTTTGATTTTGACTCTTCTGTTGCATTTGTAGAACTTTTTAATGATTCAGATGAAGTTCCCCTCTGGGAAGGAAAAGTATTTTCAAAGATTTTCCCGAGCTGTTCTGATTGGTCTCACTTGTCAAAATGAAAAAATATATATTATTGTACGGGTGTGGATCCTACTCTGAATTGGCATAACATCATTTTTTAATTTTGTGTTTTTAATGAATAGTATATTACCAGATTTATTCGTTAAAATAAGTTTCAAAATTCCTGATGCTGTTATTTGCGATCTATTAACTAAAAACAAAATTGGCACCTCAATTGCAAGGATTTGTTGTATAAAATTTGTGTTTTAACTTACTTTATGTTTTGAAGTTCAGGTTTATATTTTATTTCCTTAAATAAAGCAAATGTTTTAGCAGAAAAAAGACCAGGAAAAAAGACAAGACTTTTTTAAAAATTACTTTTAATAAATTTTATCACCAAGGAAACATATTTAAAGCTATTTTATATAAAAACTATCAAATTCCAACGTCATTACAACAATTTGTTCAATTGGTTGCCATACTTCTTCCAGGAAATCAACTCGGCGAAAAGCTCAATATTTTGGGTTGGAGTTTAGAGAATTTTAATAGATATTCTAAAGTTATTCAATGTTATAATAATTTTAGAATATTGAAGTTGAAAACGAGCAAAGCAAAATATCATCATAAATTAACATCATAATTTACTTAATTAAAAAAAAAAAAAACCCAAAAAAAAAAAAAAAAAAGGAAAGGAAACATATTGATTATAAAGTTAGAAGGTCATTTGGTTTTCTTAAGTTTTGATGTTTAATGACATTTGGTAGTATCTAAATAAATACATGGATAAATATTCATTTTCAAAAATTCTCGGAGATGGAACGTATGGAATTGTATATACGGGGATTGTTAAATCAACTGGAGACAAGGTTGCAATTAAAAAGTATTTTTTAATCAAAATGATATTTTTATTTCAACAAAGAATGAGAAAAAATTATTATTCGTGGGAGGAGTGCTTAGAATTAACCGGCGAAATTAGTTTTAGAAGACATGAAATTTTAATAAATGATTTTTTGCAGTTCTAGAAATGTTTCCATTTAGCTTGAAGTTTATTATGAAAAATAGATGATTACCATAGAAATCGAAAACAGTTTTTGGGAAAATCAGATGGCAAAGGATGAGGAATCAAAAATATTCTCAAGATATAAAATAGTGTTAAAATTTACGTATGTATATAATATGCTTAGGGATTATGAAACGAATGATTGTTTGTTGAAGATGGAACTTGGACCTACATACAGTCAGTTGTGTTGAAAAAAAGACTCTGTCCGTAGGAACATAATCAAAGTTATAATCCCACACGTGTAACAAGCGAGGCGATCTTCTGGATTATCCTAAAAGGTTTACTTTCTTTTCTTGAAAAAATCGCATAGTCATCTTGGAAGTATGACATGGTGCCATTGTATAGGGCCTATACAATGAAATCAAACCCACATTAATTAGTTTCTTGTTCTGCTCTTGGCTTTCTCCCTAACTTTAATTTATGGGTTTGTTGGGAAATAAAACTTGTCTTGTCTTGTCGGCTGGATATTCGAGAAGAAATGATTAAAAAACACTCCAATCTCAATTTTGTTACTCCATATCGTTAACCTCAGATTATTTTTAAAATTCATATTCACCATAATTTTATGTACTATAATAAATATTTATTTATGCATAAATTCATTAATTTCTAATACAAAAATATTTCATAAAATTCTTTTTAAATAATTAGTGTTATCATTGTTTTCACGTATCTATATCATTACTAATAACTTGTCGATACATTACTTATAGATCATATATATTTTATATAATCTAGCTTAAATCGTTGTATGCGCTTAGATCTTTAATATCTTTTTTTGAACCCTAAGCTAACATAGTTGATTATAAAACGTGTTCAAAACTGAATATTATGTAAACTTGATTGATATAAATACAAAATGTAGGTCAAACTACTTATTTTGACATTTCCTAAAACAAATTGCTTTTAAAAATTTATAAAGCATGAATCAATTTAAATCGAGTGTGAAAACATCAAAATAAATTATCGACTAAATAACAAAGGAATTGTCAAAAATGAAAAATCAACTTTACTGTCTAACTAAGAATAAAACCAAAAATTTTAGAAACCAAATCAAGTTAGAAAAAACAAGAAGACTTAACCAGTGCCCTCAGTGAGAGCAGAGACAATCTCATCGTCTGGGGCATCTGTCTCGAATTCAAAATTGCTTGTCTGAGTAAATCCAGCATCCGAAAGCCGTCTCACAAGTGTAGAAACTCCCTCCTCAGGAGTCTCAAACATTTCATCGTAGACAACCTGATCATCATTCTCCTAGTAAAAAAATAAAGAGACCAAATGCAAGCACCCTCTCATTATCAGAAAGGATTGTGACAAAAGAGCCTCTTCGACAAACACAAACTGACACTGACATTAGACAAGTACACACACACGATGCGCCGTCGGCTTTTTATATTCGTTTTTTATGCTGGAATTTTCCTTAATTTCGACGAGGTTTTTATTTTCTAATTTTATTAAAGATTTTATCATCATTGACAGACAAGGTTGAAGCACTAAGAGAAAATTTGTGTTTTACGGCCAATCCATTGATTTATCACCTCGATGTTGGCGCAATGTACCCGAATGTCATCCTAACAAACAGACTGCAGGTTGTAACTGTTTTATATTATGTTAGCCCTATGCAATGGTAGATGACAATGTCTGTCCTTCGTGTGCCTTCAGTAAGCACAATTTGAACTGCCATCGGGCAATGACATTGCGGTGGCGAAGACAAATCAGTTTATAGTCAAAACGTATTTTAGTGCCTGCTACATCCGGTGAACTCAAATTGATAGAACGTCAACTCAACAACGAATCATTTTGGTCAGAAAAACTAAAAGCTTTTATGCACTTTCAGCAAATTCCAGTAGAAGAGCAGAAAATGATCAAAAATAAACGTCTGAAAGGTCTGACTGATTTTTTGCTGATATTTTCAGATTATTGCCACAAAGTGTACCACCGAGTCCACGTGCCAGTTGTGACTGAACGGAAAGTCACGGTGTGTCAGAGAGCCAATGCTTTCTACATAAACACAGTCCGTGATTTCCGTGATCGTCGTTACAAATATAAGGAATTGTGCAAAGTTTGGCAGAAAAAATTGTCTGAAGCTACAAAAAATGGGGAATGTGCTTCAGTTGTACAAAACTGTTCAGAAATGCTAATAATTTACGACTCGCTACAATCAGCCCACAAATGTATTCTCAATTCATTTTATGGATACGTAATTCGGAAAGTGTTGAGTTGGTTAACCACCGTATAGAGCACGTTGGTACAGCATGGAAATGGCGGGAGTCATATGTAACACTGGAGCTCAGATAATCAAGAAAACAATCGGGTTTTATGTGTGTGGAATATTATAGTCGTCCATTGGAGTTGGACATGGATGCCATTTGGTGTATGATTCCCTCAACCTTCCCCAATTCAGTAACATTTGAGACGAAGGAGAAGAAAGTGTCGATTTCTTTATTAAATTAGATATTAAATTATATGGTGAAGGTAGGTTATTGCCTTCATGACAGGAATCGTTAACAAACCACCAATACCACGATTTTGTCGACGAGGAAAAGGCAATTTATAGCATTCGGTCAGAGAATTTGATATTTTTCGAAATCGACAGGCCTTACTTGGCCATGATTTATTGTTCAGTAATAATCCCATGCTGATATAGGGAGTGCTTTAAGCCAATTTTTTGTATGCGGATGATAAGCGCTGTTTAAAATAAACCCTTTTCTTTAAGTTTTCTTGGGATGTGACCCCGAGTTCATTTACCGTTCTCTGATTTTTCGATAGATCAAACACAAAAATATCTAACTTGACGTTTTTAACTTGACTATTAGTTTTTACCGGGGTGTCTATTCTTATTTTAATAACTACAGTCTATAAAAGCACGCAAGCCAGCTTTTGCCGACCTAGAAACTAGAGAAAAGTTATCAAAAAATAATGGAGTTTTTCTAAATATGATTTTTGTATATTTCTAAACGTGCATCTAATGATAGAATAGTTTGAAAAAATAATAAAATATTAATTCTTGACATAAATATTCAATCTAATTCTTCATGAAGTCGATTATTTTTTGGGTTATTTTTCTGACATATATCTGTGCAACCTTTAAAATTCAAATCAGAGTTGGTAAAAAAAAAGAAAAAATTAACTAGTTTATATGACACAAAAAGTAATCAGCGATGGGAAGAGTTCACTAAAAATTTGGTTGGCATTTAAAATATACAATTAGCTCATTATTTAGCTCATTCATCATATTCATCATTGTATCTTCTCAGGGAAGAACTGGCCCATCATTCTGAGCACAGTGTTCACCAGCTGATGGAAACACCCTTCTTTTGCTCCCAGTTTGGTTATAAAAAAAGTGGAGAGCCCGTCTGAGAATGCGCCTCAACACATAACTGGGGAATGAATGGACACCCGAATGACCAGTTTCCTAGCATTTCAAAGAATGTGGTACGAGTCCTTCCCCACGTCGTCCAGGTCGTTGTGCTTCCCGCCCGCCCGAATGCATTTCTGGGAATTGACTGCTCACAATTTCAACTATTTTACAAAATACAATTTCAACATCCGTTGAAAATTTGGATTCTAAAATATATTTTTTTAGTAATAAACAAATAATCGCTACGTTAATTTCCAAATAATAAGCCAATAAAGTGTGCATGTACTTGTTTCTTTATCAATTATTTTCCATAATCTGAAAAAAATTTACAAACTGGTTTTCTCTTGGTTTGTTCATAATGAAGATAATGTAATCAGTGAGTTTAAAAAGATAATGTGACTACAATAATTTAACTAGTAAGAAGATAAACGGTTGAAAAAAACTCTTTCTCTTACTTTTTTGAAACAACTTCTTTTCCGATTTTTGGATGTTTTTTATAATAATTTTTAATTATAGACATTGAAATTGACATTTTCTTTATCAATCGGAGAATTGTATTTCAGGAAAGATTCTTAGCTGGCACCTGCTTTAAAGTTATTTCTCATTTGCTTGCTGGTAGTGATGAGCACGTCGTTACCACTTCTTATTGAAATTGCTTTCCGAAAAACTATTAAAATAATTCAATTTTACACCTTGAATAAAAAAACTTAATTTTTTATAAAATATTAAAAAAAACTTATTTCTAACAATTTCCAAAAACTATCAGGTATTTCGAAATAAAATACAAAATATTATTCTAGATATTCACTCAACTAGCAAAACAACGACAGCCAACTGTAATGAGGATTCAAGTGTATCGCCTATTACCATAAACTCAGTGGAATGTTCAAAATCAAAATCAAATCCACTTTTCTCAGCCAGTTCATCTCCCTAAGTCGTCTCCACTCCTCTTTTAATAGATTTCTACTTTGCTCAGACTAAAGTGTACGCATTTAAAAAAAGCTAAATTTGATGGCACAGCTTCTACAAAAATTTTCTCAAAGGCGGATATGCTGATCTAATAAATAAGTTTTAATTTTTATTGTTGACCAAAACTTATTAAATAAATAAACATTTTTGACAAAATAAGGACCCTTCTATCGGAAAACAACCTTTACTTTCAAAACAAATTTTTTGTCGCTTCAGGAAAACTTAAAGCTTTTGTTGAACAATAGAATTAACAAATCAGCTTAGAACTGTTTAGTTTCAAATCAAAGTCGTTTTTTCCGCTTGATAGTATTTTCCTAAAAAATACGTTATCGTAAATCACACAAATTAATTTTAATATAAACCAAATATATAATGGCGCATATTAATTTATTACGCAACAACAACTTGTGTGTTTATTCAGAGCAACAATGGATCGACGATTGTATAAAATTAATATTAATTATATTTTAATCTTCAAAAATAATGTCAAATAATAACAACTTTTAGTAAAAAAAGAATATTAAAGGAACTTGGAAATAAAAAAACGCACAAGCTTCTTCTCCCTGACGGTAATTGCCCTGCTCTAAACAACCAGAAATCCAAATCCACCCAAATGACCAAGATCACGACATTAGCGGATTAGAAAGCACTCGTTACGAAGAACAGAGCCATGGAAATCCTCCACCAATACAAGACAGGAGCATTTTGGTTAAAAATTCCATCTTAATCCCACAGAATAACTATCTACGTTTATTTTCAGCACCGAAAGATAAGACAAATCATCCATCAGTAGTAAAATTCCAACCAAGGTCATCAAATGTGGGCAGAAATAGCAAAAAATCTGAAAAAACCGCCGAATTGTTCACTGGGGAGTCCCCTATCATGGATGACATGCTAAGAAGCTCTGAATATGCCAATTTAACAAAGTTATTAAAATCCTCAATTGGAGGACCTGTACAAGGATTGATTACTCGTGAGGTTTCTCACTCAAAGTGGCCGAATTCGACCTACAAGATGAGTATTGAGCAAGAAAGGCAAAACCCTTTATGGAGGGATGATCCCCAGGATATCTCAATCGCCTCAGTTCAAAGAGACTCTACACAAAAGAGTCAGAATAGACCTGAAATGATATCTTTGGGATTTCAAGCTGGGACAGATGTGGATAGAAGTGATTATTTCTCTGATTTGGCTTATGAGAACCCCCAATCCTCGGGACACGAGATAGAAGATGTCGAAATCATCTACGAATTACCTTCTGGTGTTGAAAATAGCAGAAATTCAACCAAGAGAGTTTCAAGAATGGCCAAAAATAGCCATAATAATCGCACTTGTGAAGTTTCCTATGATAAAAATTCTGATAAAACGCATTTCTTGGGACAAGAGACTGTTATGGGCCACGAAGGTTCTAATTTGAATATATCTGATTCAAATTTGTCAAAAAAGTCGTCAAAAAACTCGAAAAGATTATACAATAAGGAAAACTCTAAAGCCAAAAGTAATATAATACAAGATGAGCCTGTCATCCATCAAAAGAATCCTAATTTTGGACAAGTGACCACTGGTGTCCCTCATTCCAAATCGACAGTGTCCATTTTAAAGAAAGGTCGAAACACGACTGCACGTGAAAACCTTTCCAGTCGAGACAAGAGCAAGAACAAGACTCATTTTGGCGAGGTGGGTAAGATTGTTGAGAAGGAAGGTGTTCATTTTGATTTTGAGGAATATCTATCGAAGAAAAAAAAAGACGAGTCACTTTTATTGGTAGTTCTGATAGCGAACCTGAGGATGTGATCCTCGTTGGCCCCTCCTTGAACAAAAATCGAGAATCATTGAATTCCGGCAACATGTTTATTGAAAATAATCCTAATGTGTCATTTTCCCCCTCTTCGACTGTAAATTCGGAACTCAATAGTCCAATTCGAGTAACAAATTCCGTCAAAGTTGGGTATGTTGTGTCCTGATACACATTTTTAGTGATCCTAGTCTGTATACTGATGAAATTTTAGCAGAGAAAGTGGTTATGGAAATTAATTCTCCGGTAATGGTTGATAAACAAATTGGGACGGATCTGATGATGGCTGATATCCCTGATGGATCACCCCGAAAGTGGTTTTATTTAATATTAGTATATATATCAGGAAGGCTAAGAAAAAACGACGTAATAAAAGGACACGTCTCTCAAGTGGCAGAATAAATGATTCGATGATGCCCATAGCCGATGAAGAACCTATCGCTGACATAATCGCCAGATTTGAGGGAATCAACGAGGTATGGGCTTGTTAACTAAACGTACATAGCGATTGGCAGCGGATGGAATCCGAGCTAGAATAAGTTTGTGTGTAACTAATTCAAAGTTGTGCCTGAATTGAACCCGTTGTCATCTCGCCAGTCAAATCGAGTACGAGTGGTCGGGCTAGACCCTTTTAATGGAGAGAGGATTAAATATTCGGACTTTGGCTATGGGTTGCAGATTGTGGGGATAACAAAACACCTCCGTTCATATCGTGAGTTGGTATAAAGTCAATTTAGTTCATAACGACCCAATCAAGTCAAAACCCAATAATGTCATTATTCCTCAATTTACTTCTAATTTGAGGGAAGTTCGAGATCAGTGTTATTTTAGTGTTTATTAGTTTGTTTAGTGTCGATTGTGAGGAGAGTACAACTGTTGGAGTCCTTTGAGACACACGCGGTGTATTCCCACTGTGATGACAGGCCCAATTTATTTGGATTGTTGGTGCTGTTTCCTCATTCTAGAAAGCCGTTAGTGACTTAGGAGGGGATATATTTAGTTAGTTGTGAGGTATAAAATTCTAGATTTTGACAGTGCAGGCTGGGACTGTAGAGATGGAGATTGACGAAAGTGATTCTTTTGTGATGTGGAGGGGGAATTTCTATGAAGTGTTGGATGGTAGAAATTGTGTGTTATGGTAGGGATATCTTATTCATTGATTAATAATACCAACTATCCGGCTAAAATGAAGTATTCTTTGCAGACTGCTAGTGCTACTCCTGTTGTTGATTTTTAACCTTTTTGGCTTTTTATTTCCAATAGTGTCATTAATAATTTTACTGATGATAGAAAAATTTGAAGAGAAATCAATCTTGTAAATTTCTTTGACAAGCTGATATTTGCTTCATTCCTCAATTTACAAAGTGGAATGTTTGCAGATACAAATGGTTCCGTTAAGTCTGTCGCAAAATTTTTGTAACAATAACTTGGAAGAACAATTATCAATTGTCTTGTATTTGTGGATATATAATTTTTTGTAAAAAATGCTTCTTTGTTTCCTTGTGTTTTTTTTGTTTGTTCATAAAAATTGTTTTTGCAAGTTACGGGCAACTAACATAATTTATAAAAAAAAAGTATCTGGACTTTTTAATTTTGTTCTTAGTTTTATTTAAAATTGACTTAATTACAAAAATTGATCTAACAAACTTTTTATAAAAACCATTTTTAAAATTTTTATTAAGTGTTTTAATTAAATCTGAGAAACGCTCAAAGAATTGATATAAAATTCCTTTTAAAGGGGACTAGCATCGTATTTAGGCTGAGATGTTGGTACATGGAATACGGGACGATTTCGATTCCCATCTTCAGATTAGCAGGTTGTTTAGAAGAGTTTTACTGGGAATCTTTCCAGATAATTTCAAATTTTTTGCCGTTATCTCTTTAATACTTTAATTAAAAACTAGTTAAAGTAACTTTTCATTAATCTCGACTATGTACTTTTCAGAAAAACCCAATTTTGAAATAAATTTGATTAAATTCCAACTTATATTTATTTAATTTTTGATGTTTTTTCAAATTTGTAGCATTCAAAATGAGAAAATGTATTTCGGCTGCTTTATTAATTAATTTTTTAAATTGTATGTAGAAAAGATATTTTACAAGTCTAACCTAAGAAAATTGTGATTCTTCGTGCTTATACAGTGAATCCTCGCAAATTGGCCATTTTTGGTACATAGAGATTTTATGGCCAATTTGAGAAAATGGCCAATTTGAAAAAAATCAATATTTAAAAAATAAAATAAACACGTTTAAATTTTATTAAAATAAAATTCAATCCCTAATTCCTTTTTATTTGCTCTTTTTACATTTTCTTTGTATTTTCTTATTGCAGTAATCAGCGAAACATCATTCTCATTTTCTGCATTACAGTAAAGTTGCCTTTCTATTCTAGTTAATGTCTTTGCAATATCTTTTCTATCGAGTGGATATATGATTTTTGTCTCTTCGTCGCTAATTTCAGACTCTTGATCCTCTTGTAAACAATTTTCGTTTATATCTTGATCTTCTGTGTTTTCGATATTTAGAAAATCTTCGCTCATTAGAGGATCGAAAATGTCAGTTCTTTCAATTTCAGTCTCATAATGTTCAATTAATGTATTTTCGTGATTAGATTCATTTAAAATCTTAAAACAATTTTGAATAGTTTCAGTAGATACGTCATCCCAAGCCATATTAACAAACAAAATTGCATCTTTTAATGTCAATTTTTTGTATGAATTGTATACAGAAATATTTTCAGTCTCCAGCAAATCAGTTAAGTACTGTAGCTTTCTTCTCATGAAATGAGTCTTGAAGGTTTTTATAATTCCAATATCCATTGGTTGTAGTAATCCAGTAGAATTTTTAGGAAAAAATAAAATCTTAATACAATCCAAGTTTTGAGGAATAGAATGTGCAGGACAGTGGTCTATTAGCAATAAAATTTTCTTCTTTTTAATTTTAAGCTGGAGATCAAAGCTAATAATCCAATCAATAAAAATAGATCCAGTCATCCAAGCTTTCTGTGAGCTATAATATGAGACAAGACATCCATAGTCAAAATTTTTAAAACATCTAGGCATTTTTGGTTTTCCAATCATCACAGGTTTCAATTTATGACTTCCGGTCATGTTTGAACAAAGCATAATAGACACACGGTCTTTAAAATTTTTGTATCCTTGGAATCGGTTTCTGCATACGCTTTTCGATGGAATAAGCTTGTAGTATAATGCAGTTTCATCCAAATTATAAATTAGATCAGGCTTATACGATTTAGAAATTTCTTTAAATTCTTCACGAAAAGAATTAATGTCAACTACTTTATCTGTTCGCATCTCTCCATGTAATTTTAGCATTCTAAAACCGTGTCTCTTTTTGAATTTTGCCAGAAATCCATTAGAATTTTTAAAGTTACTAAGTTGTAGCTCTTCGGCAAAATGCGCAGCCTTACACGATATTAAGGAATCATTCAAAAAACCACCTAAAAATTGGTTTTCAATTAATACCTTTAGACTCTATTGTATCCATCCATTCGATCAATTTTTCTTCAAGCGTAGGAAATTTTGGTTTGTGAGCAGCTTTATACGAATTTTGATAGATTTTCGAATCCCGTAAAATAGAGTCTTTATTAAGCAGTAGATTATTGATCGTCTTTCTCGAGATCGTCTTGTGGAATAAATGTGAGAATCTGTCAGCCAGAAGCTGACACGAAACACTGTCATTTTCTTCCTTGTAGTTTATAATTTGTGTTTTTTCAAGAAAAGTGAGCCGAGTATAACGTCCACGAGAAATTTTATAAGACATGTGATTAAAAAAATAGTTTATTTTCTAATTAAAAAAAATAATAATTCAAAAATTGTGGCCAATTTGAGAATTGGCCAATTTACTAAGAAAATTAATTTTTTTCTTAGTAAATTGTGAAAAAATTGGCCAATTTAAAAATTGGCCAATTTGCGAGGTGGCCAATTTGCGAGGATTCACTGTATTTGTATGTAAGAATAGAAACAATTAATGAATAATTGTTCTTTTAATTTTTTAATCAAATTTAAAAATGTTGTTTTTATCTTTTCTGATTTTGATCGCGACAATTCTTATTTTGATCACTACAAATCCGAAATAGATTTCTGGGAAAAAAAAAGAAAAAAATTAACTAGTTTATATGGCACAAAAAGTAATCAGCGATGGGAAGAGTTCACTAAAAAATTTGGTTGGCATTTAAAATATACAATTTTTAGCGACAAAAATACAATCAGACAGAGTTTCAAAATAATTTGGCTTTGATTGATAGACACAATTTGAAATTTAAAAGAAATGCCATTTCCTTCCAACTAGATATTCCCGTACTCGTCGGGGAAGGCCCTCGTATGGGATGTTACCGTTGTGGATACCTTTTCAAAATCGAGGATCCATTCTTCCGCCGCAAACCCTTGTTCGGCTGCAAACCACGCCGAAAAGATGAAACTACAAAAATATTCTTCGCTCGCGAACCGCTACCGTGTTACGGCAATCGCACCTGGAGACCGCTGGTGCTGCGGGAAAGGAGACTGACTCGTTCCTCAAAGAGGTCGGGTAGTCCATCGGGAGGAGGCTCAAGGACACGAGAGAGGGCCTCTGGTTCCGCCAGCGCATCGGCCTGGCCATTGTTCGAGGCAACGCACACTGCGTCCTTGCCGCTGGGACTTAACGTTTTTCGTTGTCTTTTAATCAATTATTGTTAATTAACAAAAAAAACTAGAAATAAACTCGTTCGCAGATATGGTTGTTTTGTGTTAGAAATATTCCCAGACTGAGGATGAACTTCCAAAGCTACACAAATTAAATTATTTTGACACAAGTGACTACGGAACATCTTTTTTCTCAGAAAATGAAAAGGATTTTCATTATTTTTTGACTGGAGATAAAAATGTAGTTACAAATGTCAAAAATCAGCATAATTGTGAATCATGTTATATATTCAGCGCGGTTGGTAAATAAATAATTACTCTTCAGATTGCCAGTCTTGAAGATCAATATGCGATTAAGCATGACAAGTTGGTTAGTTTTAGTGAACAAAACGTGCTTGATTGCTGTGAATATTGTCGATGTAAAAGCGGATCCCAGTATTACGCTTATGAATATATCATTCAAAATGGGGGAATCAGCACAACTGAACAGTACCCTTATCTTGGAATGGTTTATAAAACTGTACTTTGTAATAGAAAAAAGAATGCAGATATAAAAACAATCCAATAGTAGTCACAGATTATGTCAATATTTACCATTTTTTGGCATTAAGAACTTTACTGAAAATTGGTCCTTTCGGAATTACAATTTGTATATCGAAATATTTGTATTCGTATTCAGGAGGTATAATTGTATAACATTATAGGAATTTTTGATGATCCTGGATGTAACAGCGTACATGCAGCGTGTCTCGTTGGATATGGGGTAGATAATGGAAAAGAATACTGGCTCATAAAAAACCGGCATAGAAATTAAATATAAAAATAGTTGGGGTCGTGTTTGGGGGAAGATGGGTACCTTAGAATTGTAAAGAACAAAAATGGACAGTTATATAGACGAAACAGAGTAGATATAATTGATAAATTTTACGACCATTTGCAAAACATACTTAAGTTCATTCCCAATATTTTTCCCTGCATAGATGTAGATGTACACATTTCAATATTTTTAGATCATCCATAAACAGTAAGTGATTTGTTGTATATGTAATACAATCCTGATCTTGGTTATCAATCATCACTTTTGGGTACTTAGCATTCAGAATTCTACTAAGAGGATCCATCACCAGGGTAAAGATATAAGGTGACAAGGAATCACCCTGGAGTATGCCTCTTTTCAATTTTACCTCTCCGATTTCATTATGATTCAGAATTAGCTTTATTCTCCACTTCGTTACAAGGTTCTTCACAAAATTCACAATCCAGCTAGGGAGTCCGGAGTTTTCAAGCACCTGGAACAGAAAGTCGTGATCTACCAAATCGAACGCTTTTTTACATCAATCCAGGTAGAAAACAAATTATTTCCGTTTTGCTTGTGAATGCACCGGTTAAGAATTGCTTGTTCCTTTGCCCCTTGACACATTTGCCGAGTTCCTAATTGATTATTGGCAATCAGATTATATGCCTCAATATAATCTCCCGACTTCCTGTTAACACATTTCGTTGCAAGTTTATATAAGTTAGACATACAAGTAATTGGTCTCAAATCTTTGGATCCTTGGGTATGTGATTCCAGTATAGAACCACTCATCCGGTGTGTATTCACCATGGATTATCTTGACTAGTTCTTCACACAAGTGATCATAGATTTATTTTCTTAAAATGTCAATACAATGTTTATAAAAATATTGTTATATATCAATTTTGATGTTTTATGAACGTTTTTGCATTCAAAACTGGAGTCAGACGTTCCTAGACCTTAGTTTCTTTATAGGCTACTACAATGTATGCTAATGGCCTATCCATAAGGACCCTTCTAGAAGAGGACTGGAATTATGCAGTTTATTGATAAAATCTCTAGAATACATTAACAAATTCCCTAAAATATTATAAATCAGTCAAGCAAAAATCAAAGGATACATTTTAACCAAGTAACAAAATTTTAATTGCTAATATTTTTGAGTTGGTTCTGTTTTTCTTCAACAAAATCAGAAACTTTAAAATTTTTGCAGAAAAAATTATTAAAATCAAACAAAGTAATGAACAGAACAAAATAACTTTAGAAAGGTAATTTGTATTAAAAATTTTGAACGTAACCGATCTGCGTCGCAACCTTGACGGCGACATATCACAGTTGATAAGAAAAATGGGTTCAGAAGTGGAAGGTCTGCCACATATGTTATATAGAATCACAAATAACTTACTTCAATTTGTTAAAAATACTCAAAAGTATTACATGTCAATTCCTCTCTGTGCTCTGCACATTCCAAGTATCTCGATGCATCGTTTGTATTTTTGACATAAGGCAAAGGTCCATCTGTGTGTCCAGATGACATCACCAGTGGATATGCCAGGTCTAAACCCACTTTGCCCTGGCGATAGAAAATTTCCACCTTGGTTTTTATCGTCTCGAATGACAATACTTTCAGGAGAGTCGTTAGTAGGATAATAGCTCTTAAGTTGAGTAAGTGCCCTTTCTGATTTTCCGGGTTAATGTAGTGGAATTAACAAGATGTATGCAATGGTTTCAGCAAGCTTCATTGACGGGTAGTTTATTAGTTCAAGTTGGGTATAATCTTGTCCCTGGTTTTCAGTTTGTTAGTTGCCTCCAATACTCCATTGATGTTTATTGGTGAAATTAGTGCTCCTGCAATACATGGGTATAAGATTAGCCAGAAATAAAAAACTTCTTTTGGCCAGAGCATAGTAAGAAACAGCTTTAAACTAGCTCCCCCATCTCGTAACTATTGGTTCTGGTAGGTACTCAATTTCTTTAAACCAGTGTCTTCGATAATTGTTTTTTACAACAAACGCCTTTGACAATCAATCAACTTGTAGACTTCATGATAATTTACTTTTATTAATTATTTTTGATATCTTTTGTTAAGCTAAAATTTCTACTATATTAAGGCAAGTAAACTCTGAAGAAAGTTGATGCCGAATACGTTCAAACAAGTTTCCTTTACAAATGCTTCCTGTACGCCTGCTGCAACATTTTGAAAAAAATAATTTGGAGGAAAAATATTTAATTATATTTTATG
This sequence comes from Octopus sinensis, assembly GCF_006345805.1. Taxonomy (NCBI): domain Eukaryota; kingdom Metazoa; phylum Mollusca; class Cephalopoda; order Octopoda; family Octopodidae; genus Octopus; species Octopus sinensis. Next base: position 371,542 of record NW_021835990.1, on the reverse strand, counting down.
AAATATTTTTTTACAAATAGTTATAGCTTTTGTTAAAATCGGAAGGCTTTTTATAAATATAAGAATTGAAAGGCTTTAGTGACTTTCTCAAAGGTCTTTTGTGGAATAATTGATTCAGGTTCGACTTCTTGGGTTCTACCCAGCTGCCTTCTTAGTTCATCCGGGACAAGATCGGAGGGGATATACTTTCCATCTTGCCCCTTTAACACAATATTGTCGCCTTTCCCTTCCGCGTTGTTCAGGCGCTGATACGCCTTCCAAAACTTCGGATTTCTTTTATCCAGCATTCGGCGTTCCTTTCTCCATGATTTTTCTATTTTCTTTTTGCCAATTTCTACTATCATCGTCTTGAGATGGTTGATTTCAACTTTTAACTGATTTCTGACCCCCACGTTGGAACACCTCCTCTTGCGATTCTGAAGAGTGCCCTTCTTCGTTATAAGCATCGACAGTTTTTTGTCTGTTAGGCGGAAACAAGGGCCCGATGCTCTCAATACTCTCTTTTCCGTAAATATTTCCAAGAATTTGACAATTGATGACCTTAGATAGGTCGTCGATATCCTCCATGGTCCGAACAGAACGGAGCACGGTAGTATTAAATGCCAAGCGAATAGAGTACTCAAATAGATCCAATCCACATTCGACAGATTATATCCAATAAACACGTCCTCTGTCAGATTTATTTTCGTCCTTAGCCTCAATGATTGCGGGATGTGATCACTTCCTACATCCACCTCGATTGTCTGACGATCACAGAGTGGAGTAATAGACGCCGAGGAGAGAAAAGGCGATCCGGTTTGCCTCTATCCGGATAGTGGTTTAGCTCTTCGGACGTCCATATCGAAAAACCGAGATTTCGAGACAAACTCTCAAAAACCTCTCCGTCCGTATTGGTTGCTTCACACCCATAGACAATATTCTTTGCGTTGACCATATGCCATTGCTGTTGACCATATAGCACGCAACCTTGCGTCCAATGTCAATTTTTGGTACTTGGACGACGTTACTTTTGGAGGACCTTTGGATGTCGTTATGGAGGACATTAACAAAATCACGTCTGGTTTCGCGGAGATCGGTCTATCTTTAAATGGTCGTAAGTGCGAACTCGTAAATATTTCGCTATCCTCGGCGGCTCTTTCTCACACATTTTCTTTCCTACGCGGTCTGATTGCTGGGCTAAGGCTCACACCTACCAACGATCTAGTTATTCTGGGGTCACCAATTTACGAACATGGAATCTTAAAGAGCTTATCGTCTAAATTGGAAGAAATCAACCTGCTTACCGAGCGGATCCGCGGGCTTGACTCGCACATGGCGTTTTTCTTGCTGAGGAATTTCCTTTTCATCCCGAGGCTTACTACATCCTCCGTTCTTCGCCTTGTTTCGTGGCTCCCGATTCCTTACTCGCAATCGACAATCTTATCCACACCTCGCTGATATTCCATCTAAATTCGAGCCTACCTATACGCTTCGGGGGGATCGGGATTCGCTCATGCAAGGACCTAGCTTTGCCTTGCTATCTCTCTTCGACCCCGGCATCCAGGAATTCGGTCTGCTCGGTTCTTTTTCCCTCTCTCGAACTCAACGAGCTTTCCGAATTCTCATCAGCCTCCCGTATTTGGTTGTCACTCGGTCTGGATTTTCCGTCGATCCCTTCAGTTCAAAAGAACTGGGACGAAATCTTTTGCTCAGACACTCTGTGCAAACTTCGGTCAAAGTTGGACCAAGCCCAACTGGCATCTCTAAACTGCGCTTGCCAGCCGCATACGAGAAACTGGCTCAAAGCACTCCCTACCCCTAGTACGGGACTACTTTTGGACGACGAATCCTTACGGATTGGTGTTTGCTTACGCTTGGGTCTGGACATCTGTCAGCCCCACCCATGCCGGTGCGGGTCCACGATCTCTCCGAACGGTTTGCACGCCCTCTCGTGCAAGAAGAGTGCTGGCAGAATTCCTCGCCACACTCACCTCAATGACGTCGTCAAAAGGGCACTAGAGTCGGCAGGTTTCCCCTCCACTCTAGAGCCAGTCGGTCTATGTCGGGATGATGGAAAGCGTCCTGACGGGATGACTACCTTCCCTTTCAGGGAAGGCAAGTCCCTGATTTGGGACGCAACTTGTGTTGACTCGTTCTCCGCGTCGGTGTTACTCAAGTCCATCACTAACCCGGGTTCTGCCAGTGCTCAGGCTGAGGAGGCTAAGAGGTCGAAGTATGGAGGTATTTCGGAGTCTTACGAGTTTGTCCTCCTTGCCTTCGAAACATCTGGAATCGTCGGCAGGTCTGCGACTCGCCTCCTTTCCGACATTGCCAGGAGGATTCCCAGGAAGACCAACGACCGGAGGGAGACGAGCTGGCTCTTCCAGCGAATTTCGGTCGCGGTGCTCCGCGGAAACTGCCACTCGATACGCAGCGCGGCGTCTTTAAGCTGACCTCCAGGCTCTTTATAAACTCGTGTTATCTTTTTCATATTTTCAATAAATTGATTTACTACTAAAAAAATAGCCATTTTCTGTGGTTTCTAAATAAATGATTAATTCCCCATTTTAGTTGAACTTTTCTAAAGTCCGTCATTTGAATTATTGTAGTTCCTGGGTATCTGCATTGAATAAACAACAAAATCCAACGTGACTTTAAAGAATGTCGACGTTTGTAAAATTTCCCGGGGTCTGACCTAAATCGGGATCTTAGTGTATTATGTCTGAGTAAACTTTCTGTAAATTTCTTGTTCTTAACTGGTACCCTCAACTAAGTTAAATCACTTACTTTGATTCTTTCAGCTCAGAACGTCGAATCTGTGATATAACTTATTGGTTTTCTACAATTAATTTATCTTGATTTGAGAATTAAATGTCTGTCGTGTTATTCTGAAGTAAGCTTATCAGTGTCTATCCCAACTATTTTTGGAGCGTCTATGTCCATTGGGTGATATATTTAATCCTTTATTTAGGAAGATTCCACATTTCATTAGAACATTCGACGTTAGGCGTGCAAAATATACTGTTGTGTAAAATATTAAGTGGAATTGATTTGGTAAATTCTCAGATGTATGGAACGTTTGATACTTTCCTCTGTTTTTCACCTCACGTAGAATCGATCGTATCAACCTGTATAAAGAAGATCAATTTTGTAAAAGCCTTCCTTTGGAACTGTGGGAGAACTTATCCGCCAGGGGTAGAGACCCTTTACAAGCAGTATATCGAGCCAACAATAGGCTATGCATGTGCTGCTTGGGGCAACGAACCGGCTAAAAATCGAAAAAATTCAAGAAAGATCTATCAACTTACTGAAGGACCATATCGATAGGGAAATTGTCCATTCTCGTAGAGGCAAATGGGGGGGATCGTGAAAATGGACCACAAACCATTCACCGTACATACAGAAAGTATGTGGGGTCACGGTCGGAACATCGTGAAAAGATGACTCGACTGTTGAGAAGTGTCGGAATCACCTGAACGTGTTAGTTAATGGTTAAGACGGTGATTTTGTTTGGCTTAAATAATAATAATAATTGAGTAACATGTGGAGGATTTTTGTAGTTTTATATCTGTAAAGTGGTACCAAAAATGTAAAAGAGCATTCAGGCGGTATATGGACAACTCGTGGAATTAGAAAAAGCTCTTCGTGGTTTTTAGCTGGGGTGTTTCCGTTCTCTTTGTTATAACTAGTGGGTGAGTTAAAAGTCTTCATAATGCTCAGATTTCCTGATGATGTTTGTGTTGATTGCTAAATAAGTGATTGGTTGTATAATTGGACGCGTATTTCTGACTATTGACAACGCACGCGATCTGTTTAGTACTCCAAAATATCTTCAGCAAAAGTTATTGGAAGGTATTAGAATAACAGGGGAACAGAGTGACGTCCTTTATGTTTTTTATTCCAATAAACAGCGCAGCACTCCTTCCACTCCTAGTCCAGATTCCAAGTGCGGAAAACTTTTACAACAAAAATACAATTCCAAGACCAACACGGTCTTGGCTTTAGAATGATACACTGAGAAACTGACTCTACCAACCCGGATACTGGACTTTAAGATATTGGCTAAATTTTCCTTGTTTGCAAGATAGGGATATATTTCACTCATGGGGGCCACATTGTTCTCCGGAAAAGTAATGAATTGGAAAGATATGGCATGAATCATATTTTCGAAAAACTAAATTAACAAATGGAGTCAAGACGCTCATAAGTTATTCCAAAAATTCCAAAAATGGAATTTCACCCGCAAGAATATAGAACTTTTCCAATTGATATCGACTACTGTTTCAATAATCTCCCCAAAACCAGGACCAAGGTAATAAACCCCGGACATTGACCTTAACCCTTAAATTTAATTTTTATGTCATTATTGATATGAAGCTGACTAGAAACAGTAAAGTAGACCCAAAATTCAAAAAATCGTTTATTTGAGGCCTCTTATTGGGAGATGAGACATCCCTCGACCGAGAACACATTGCTACTTTTATTGTAGGCATTTCTAGCGACGACGTGTTAATTTATAAACACAAAGTAGTTATTCTGCCACAATGAGTTCTTTCAGTATAATTTTAAGTAATCGTGGATGCGCAGACTTTTAAGCCAACGATGAGCGTAGTTTTTCAAATAGTGGACTGACAATATCTGGGAGACGTAGAAGAGATAGTTTTGTCGTGTTACACTCAAAATGAAACTTTAAATCATTTATACCAATGAAACTTTAAATTCAAAACATTAAACCAAAAGTAAAATGCTTGTTTTATTTTTAAAGACTAATCTCTGTTACTTATCTGACTTGCTTTCTACAATTTGTAACTATGCAGAGAAATCAAATTCGATAACAATCTCAAATCCATTTAAATCTGCTCTTTTAAAACTAACAGAAAATCAGGTAGAAATATTTATTGCCGATCTAATATCTTTTTCCAAGTAAGTCAATTAAACTAAAATAGACACGCCAAAAGAAAGACCATCAACGTCGATGATGTACTTCTTCTCTGTCGACGGAACCCTACATTGGTTAGAATAGAATAGTGTTTATTGAGCGAAAAGAAAAAGAAAAACAAGGAAGAAATCATCAGCGGAGAGATAAAAACAAGGCACCGAAGTGTCTCTTTCCATGCGTATCCCCAATACTAGTCATGCTTGACGACAATTCTCCAAGACCATCCGGATCGTGGGCACAGAGGATTCTTGTGAGTCTTTTAACCTTCCGTCAAGTTGTACTCCGTAAGCCAATTTCATAGCGAAACGTCTTGTCTTTTCCAACTGTTCGATCAGGTAGTCACTCTCCTCCGTACCGTACCAGCCCTCGTAGCCATATGTGAGGACTGGCTACATTGGTTAATAATAATAAACTAATTTTTAAGAATTGAATTTTAAATGAAAAAGTCGACGAATTATAACTTAGTAAAAACGACAGTCGAAGGTCTGATAGCAGTGCTGTTAACTGATATTTTCAATCTATTTGTGGATTTAAATTAAATTTTTATTTTTTAAAAATTAATGTCATTATAATTCAGACAAATAGTCATTAAATAAAAAGATTAAATATTCCATCCGAAGCATATAAGTCAAAGAAAATACAAAAAGTAGAATTCTCAGGTTGAAATGATCATTAAAACAGTTTTTTGCACAAATTGCAGATTGGGTGATTTTATAGGTTGACTTATAATCTCAGTGTACCCTGATTGCTGTCATCTGTTGTCTGGCCTTACTTATGGTCAAATAGTAAATCACTCCATATTTTATTAATTGCATTTTCACGTTTATAAAGTCTCATTTTGGGGTCAAAATTGATAAAAATAAACTCAAAATGGAAATCGGCTGATATTAAGTAATTTCCACAATCAAATTACTAACAAAGCAAATGTAACTAAAATTATCTAATTGTTAAATAAACAATTATTTCATCGTCTCAATTGGTCTTCTTTACTTGTAAGAGGAACATAACGAACAGATAACAAATCTTTTAGCGTGAGACTTCCATCTTGTTTTTTAACACACATTTTGATATTTTGAGATTCACTTCCCCCAACTGGAGCTAATAAAACTCCCCCAATTTTTAACTGACTAATCAACTAGACATAAAAATGGACCAACAGTCAACCTCCTGGGGGATCACTGAACACGAAGCACCCACGTGGATTGCATCATATGGCGCCATTTCCCCCAAACCCAGCCGACCGTCAGCCAACTTGAAAAAAAGTGATTTATTCAAAAATTTATTTGTTAACTTTTCTTGAATATTTAACACGTTTTTAATGGCAGTATCGACTAATTGGTCAATGTGATCAACTCCAACGACCAATCCTTTCTCTCCGACCTTAAATTCCACAAATCAGCATCTACCATAAGGGCAAGACAGAGAGATAAATATCCACTTCCCGAACCAACGTCCAGTACTCTAGAACCATAAGTCAAATAAGGATTTAGACATTCGAGAGCAAATGCGTGCTAAATAAATAAATTATTTATAAAACCATGTGAGGTGCACTAATAGTGACCCCAAAGTCGATACTCTGTGGGCAATCGTAATATGGACGATTTTTACAAAAGTATTTTCTATCAACACAGAGCATAATATCTTTGACTGATTTGGTTTTAATGAATTGTTTTTCTATTATTTTTATTAGAATTTGTGGAAAAATACCAACGAGGTGTCGGATAAGAGCGTCGTTGGTATCCCCAGCAAAAGTTGACATTCGAGTTATCTTTTATTTAATAATTTGTATTCATAAATATAATTTATAAAATAATTAAGAATTTTAAATTTATAAACAGTCTAAATTTACATATATTTAATAATAAATTTACTACTTTTCTAAAAAAGTTCTCATCAAATGATAAATATTTAAAAATATATAATTTAAATAATATTAAACATTGTAAATATTAAAATTAAAAATCAAAAGTCAGAAACTCGTCCATTTCGTTCCCAATCTCCATATCTAGTGGGTTCTAGTCCTTTTGGACCGCCACGTTATTCTGGTTTCGTGGATTTATCAAATTTATTATCTTTTAAGGATTTTTGAAACATTTTATAATCGGGAAGTGGCTTTTTGGTTGAAGTCAGTCTGTAAAAACCAATACATTTCCAATGAATCAACTTTAACACCATGACCACAAGATTATAATTTAATTAAAATTTGCAAATTTTTTTTAATTAAGAAAATAATAGTTACATCAACTTTACAAATTAAAAAACAATAAATTGCTTTATGATAAAAATCTATTTAAAATAAAAATTTATATCCCCTCTCTCATTATTCCTCTACAGTGATGATGTTTAACAGAAACCAGAAATCCAATCTGATAGCAACACCTACGCAAAGGGAACTATTTTCAAAACTAATCGACGATTAGAAAAGCCCATTGCGATTGGGAAAATCTTTTCCAAACAAGTGAGGTTGCTAGAAAAAAAATCCCAGTAAACAAATGATAAATACCTTTTAGAAATAGCTAAATAATCCAGCTTAAAAACTCCAATAAGGTAATGGAGAAAGGTGAGTAGAGTCTGACAGATCCTTTATATAAATAGGACAAAACCCGTTATTTTCTTCACTACTTTAGTAGAAACGAATGTCTGGGTTTTAGAATGTCTTTTGTTTTAACATTAGTTGCTTTTGTGATCCGGGTGATTTAATTCGAAATCAAATAAATGATACTTTGGCAAAAGATATTACTTTTGCACAATTGTGATTTCTAATCAAATATAGTTTTAACAAATACAAATGTAAAGTGGATACCAACGACCATTTTACAAAACACGTCTAATTCTGGCGAGCTATATTAAACAAATAAAATGGTTGTGGACAATTAAGAAGAACAAATCAGAACTAGGTGAATATATTGGATATCTGATTAGGATGTTTTGCTTTAAGAGTGAAATCAGATTGCTGAATTACAGAATCGGTAGAAGTGATAGGTCGGATTGCATAGACACAGGCCAAAAACTTTTTTGACCAATCCGAGAGCTTTTATTATGTGATATATTCTGTTTCTGAACATGTCAGTTGTGCTCAATCAAAGAAGTAATGTTTTCAAGATAAATGATTTGGTTAAAAGTGGACATGCCTGAAATAATAGGGGAGTTTAAGGAGCCTTGAACTTTGAGGAATGAGATTTCTAACACAAGCTGAAAGAAGCAAAACAAATTTTTTCCAGAAAAAAATTGACAGGGAATCCGAAGCATAAAAAATATAATTTAGAAATTATTTCTATAACAAAATACTAAAGTTAATATTGTACATTTGCATTGCAACTAATTAAATTTTTATGTCACAGGCAACTGCTTACAATTTGAATTTTATAATTATGATTAGTAAGATTAATTAACGAAATGAAGTTAAGTCCACGAAATAATATAATATTTTCTCCAATAAGAGAAAAACTGAACGTGTCGACAACCATCATCTAAAATCCAACAAAAATAAAATACTTTAAGTAATTCGTTATAATAAAATATCGTATTTTTTCCATGTATTTTAACATTTCCGCTAGGAATCTCAACGTGGCTCAGGAGCATTTGTGTGTCATACAATAAGACAGTTGGTTTAGAAACTAATTCGTACTTTAATATAAACTTCTATAATAATACATTTTGATTAGAACAGCGTAGAGTAAATTCAAATAAATTGTACATTCCGGATTTATACGTATCTTTAAATAAATTTATAAGCCTTTCCTGACCTTGTGATATACCGTCGTCCCAAAAAAGTTTCCCATAAGCCAGGACTTCATCACACGCAGTACTATTGACATAAACTAACAGATTGAACGGATTCTTTCGGCTAAATATAAAAATAACGGCCATAGTGCCTTTTGGTTGTTCTAATTTCTGGTTTTTAAACAGGAATAATATTTCCGCCCAACACATGAATATTAATTTTATCGAGAGGAGTTTCCATTTTTTAAAACTCTCCATTTGAATAAAATGGTGCACTTTTATCCCAATAATCATACCAAATTCCCTTAGGAAAGTATCCATTTACTGTAGAGTTATCCTTAACTAGTAAAATCAGTAAATTATACAAAAGCAGGTGAAAATAAAATGATAGAACTCCAAGTAAACTGCTCATCAATCTAGGGCTAGCTGGCATGCTTAAAAATGATTAGTTTGCCTCTGAGCCGTGTTTGGACGAAATCTTATTTTTTAAGCAGCTGGTTACCACTGTGAAGATTGGAATCTGCCTACCTCTCGGTTCACCCATATCGGCCAAACATAAATGTCAATGAACTTGATTACCACCCTTCTTTCTGTTACGGAATTGGATGCTTTCCCAGTTACTTCGTAATTCCGGATTCTACTCAAAGCTGGAACCTGATCTTTGGAAAAAAGGCAAAAGAACAGGCATGATGACGACCTTTTCTTTTCAAAGGAAAAATTGTCTGGTCTGGAACGCCCAGAACATAAGAAAATCTCCCGAATCAACTAACTACACTAAAAGGTGTCTGTCAAGAGCTTGGGGGTTAGCTGTTTGACGCAGAGCTGCGTATGGAATGGCAGTTTCCGGTGAGCACAGCGACCGAGACTCGCCGAAAAAGCCAGCTCGTCGCCCTGGTCGTTTGTTTTCGACAAGATCTTCGATCCTATCAACGATAGGAGCTGAGCCGCCGCTTTACCGACGATTCCAGAAGTTTCGAAGGGGAGGAAGACGAACTACTTATTTGTTCTAATAAAGATAAACAAAACAAAAATTCATTCATTAAAAAAATTTTAAGAAATTTAATTATAATAGTCAAAGAGCTAAAAGACGTGTTGAGAACAAGATCTTCAATGTGAGGGACATGACGTATACAAAGACAACCTTTTCTCCAGGTAGGGTCACTGGAGGATTCTGCATTTCAATCTCTAAAATCGTAATAAGGTCATCTGTCTCCATTCGCACAACCTTAAGAAATTTATGTGATAACATAAATAGCAAAGACAAGCTAGACGTCGACAATTTAATAACTCTGACTTACAAATTCTTAACATTATATCCATCAGAACCTATAATAATGGAGGAGATGAACATAACAATATAGTCCACCAAGGAAGATTACTCGTCAAGAAAAGACAGAGAAGAAACATTCCCGATGGTGAAATATGGGTAATCTCCAAGTTTCGACCAAGTGTAAATCTCGACATATAAGCAATAGATTTTAATTATTTTTTCATTTTTATTAATTTAAATTAATTTTAATGGGATTGTCTATCGGATTGTCTGGATTTTATATTTTTTTTAAAAATAAAAATTAAGCCAAAAAATCGTATTCTTGGGCGCATGGCACTGTGCCCGCTGCCTCTTCAACTCAAAGGGCGCTGGGTCAAATCGGGGACCCTCTCGTACTACTACCCCCCACAATCTCTCGACTGAGGAATTTATTCTGTCCTCGCTTCGTGGCACAAGAGACATCCCTCTCCGTATCCCCAAACAAGCACGCCTGACGGCTGCTTCTTGCCTAGAACAAATTATCTCAGAAGCACTCAGTTCCGAAGAAGACCTCCCGTGGTTCCGTATCTTCCTGTTTGCACCTCTCGTCCTGGGAAACAAGCACGAGCCGTCCAATCCCGGCAAGGGAATCTCGTCCGCAATTAAGTCTCGGGCAGTTTCCTTTGGCGAGGAATGCGACAATCTTGTCCTACCCTTCCCTCCTCTCAGAGGAAGTCCGGCTTATGCGAAAATGGCATCGGACAGGACGCCAGGATGATCGATCGGGTGAATCGAAAGCTCCTCGAAGGAGACGTGAGAGCTACCCTCCGAGTCTTGTGCTCCGGGGACTCTGTTGCCGAGTGTACGTCCAGAACATCAACTCTGCTGAGGTTAAAGCATCCGCCGGCCCCTGAAGACCTAAGGCCTTGGACTCCCCCCCGAAGCCCCACACCGATTATCATCACTGAGGAAGAAGTTCTGTCGGGAATCAGATCTTTCGGAGCAAGCAGCGGGGGAATTGACGGCCTTCGTCCGGGGCATATCAAGGACATGACTTCTGCGATCACCGGGGAATCCGGCTCTCGGCTCTTGTGTTCAATCACGAAACTGGTCGGAAGGATCATCGACGGAAGCATCCTCTTCTTCGCGAGGAATCTCTTTTTCGCTGCCCACCTTCACGCTTTTCAAAAACCGGACGGAGGTGTCCGCCCAATCGCGGTTGGCAACTACTTCAGAAGGCTCTGCGGCAAAGTCGCTGCCAGAAGGGTTGCAACGAGAATCGGGGCCGAGCTTTCGCCTACGCAAGTCGGTGTTGGTGTGCGTGGCGGCTGCGAAGGAGCTGTTCTTGCCACCAGGGGTTTCTTCTACATGGGCCAACGAGTTACTACCGATTTTATCGCCGTGAAGCTTGATATCACCAACGCTTTCAACAGCGTGCGCCGGGATGCTATTTTGGAAACATGCGCTCGAAGAGCACCAGAAATAATCAATCTTGTCTCGCTTGCCTACGGCTCGGAGAGCAGTCTTGTATACGGGAATGAGATCATCCGTTCGGAGACCGGCGTGCAACAGGGTGATCCGCTAGGGCCACTCCTCTTCGCGATGACAATCGATGAGGCAGCTCGCCATGCTGTCTCTCAATTCAATCTGTGGTATCTTGATGATGCCACATTGGGTGGCCATGCTGACCAGGTTTTTCGGGATTCGAACACATCGTACCAGCACTGGCTACCCTCGGCCTCTCGGTCAACGCGAAGAAGACCGAGATCATTAATGTCTCGTGTTCGGGGCCGATTTCCGATCCGCTGTGGCCCGCCTCAGAGCAACCCTGCCTTGTGCGAACGTTACCCCAATCGATGATGTCACCTTTCTCGGTGGATCCCTGTCCGACACGAAGCTCCAATGCATGCTTTCCGCCAAAGCCGAACACTTCCAAAGACTTTCAACAAATCTTTCTATCTTGGATTCGCACACTGCCTTTTTCCTTTGAAGAACAGCATTCATATGCCGAAACTCATTTTCACCTTCAGGAGCAATCCCTGCTTCCTGCATATGGACCTACTCGCCGCATACGACGTAATCCTGAAAAAGACTGCCGAATCCGTCCTCAATGTACACCTCGATGGTCCTGGATGGGCCCAATGCTCGCTCCCACTGAGATTCGGAGGTGCGGGAATCCGCACTGCATCCGATGTGGCACTTCCGGCATATCTATCCTTCCTTTCGATGTGCAACAACCTGGTTTCTGAGATCCTACTCAAATCTTTCGGATCTTGCCTGGATGGTGCTTTTTCAAATGGGCTCACTACCTGGGATCGCTCCTTTTCTGAGAGGCCCGAAGATTTCTCCTCCCAACGTGCCTGGGACTCTATTCTCGACGTAGAACTCCCGTCGACGTAGGGAGGTGGGTCACATTATTCATTTTAGACACTTACTCACATCAGTGCTCAATAATAAACTGTCCAAAGGCCTTCTGACAAACTTATGCTGACCTTTCTGTCAGCTCTGCTCATAAAAAGTATTGAGTGTGGAATCAGACCAGACAAGTACTCCGACGAGGAGTTGTGTGAGCTGGAATGCTTTCATGTCTGCTTCCCAGAACAATGCGAGTCTGATACACTTTTGATCAACTCGTTGCTCGTAGATTTGCAGTTTGACTTGATTCATTTACATTGACAGAGGGATCTCTAAAGAGGAGGCTGCAACTCGATTTCTCATATGCAACAGTTTGCTCGATTCGTACGACTGCGAGTACTACTTGGCCAATGTAAAGTTGTAGTGATACCCCAGACCAGTGGTTCCCAACGTGGGGTCCGCGGAACCCTGGGGTTGGTTTAGTGATATGTTACAAGTTAAGAAGTTGGCTTTACTTCCTTTATATGAGAAGGGAAGATGGAAATATTCAGAAAAATGGAGATGATAAAAATTGTGAATTTCCAAAAAATGGAGCAAAACGTTTTAGTTCTCGTTCATTTGCCTACCGCAGTCTGTGTGGTAGCGAGAGCGAAGAGATCGAGAATTTTGTCGCTGGTCATGAAAATGTCATTTTCTGTAACTGATAGTTCATATTTGTAGCGTTCTCCATTTCTTGCACCAGTGAGAAGACCAACTCGTTTATGTGTGGTGAGTGATAGTTTGGATTCTGATTAAATTTATTTTAATCTATATTCTTCCCTAAAGTGTTGTTTATTGTCGGATTTAGGGATTCAGCATTTTGTACAATCATTGTATCCTTTATTGGATTATTAGCATGTGAATTATTTACAGTCAATACTATGTTTAAACAAAATTAAGGAGTCTTGAAGACAGTCATAATATTTTTATAAAACAAGTATTCTATGGGGTCTGAGAAAACAAGTAATCGACAAATATATAGGTGTCCACGATGTGGCCGAAAAACTTTGTTTCAGGATCAAACAGCCCAGTAAAAATCGATGGACAGACCAGGACGTCATATTGACTTAATAATCGCATATGTAGAACGCGTTCCCGTGAATGAATTGGAGACCACTTGGAGAAAATATTGAATAAAATATTTGAATAAAAGTGTAGTGGATGAGCGAGCCAAGTGGGAGGATTGGACGGGTGTTCAGTGAAAAGAACAAAATGAGGTATGTGAAAGGAAGGAAGGAGGGGGATGCAGTGCACGACGACCCGGCCATAATAGGAGTGTGCTGCAATGTAATGTATGACTGGTTGAAGGAGAGGAAATGTGTATTAATCGACATTCGGAGTGGAGAGGACTACAGACAGTCACACATCTGTTCTCCTCATGCCTTGAATGTGCCCAACACACTTGTCAATGAGAGCACTCTGAGTGACCACTCGGACAACGTAATTTGGTCATGTATGCCATGCAATACTTCTCGAAGTATAAGAACGAACAGCTGGTTTTGCAGTAAGTGATCCTTAAACTAATTTTAAGAAGTCATTTACCGTTAGCGAAAATTTTGATGCTTACGTATATGTGGGCATTAAATTACGAAGGAAATCTCATCTCGTACGAACTAGAAATTTCGCAAAATACGATTACAGATTGGACGAACTTTTGCAGAGAACTTATTACGGTGTCTCTTGCAAATGCTCCGATTAAACTTGGGGGACTCGTGGTTAATGAAGATACATTACGTAATTCATTTAATTTTTAGAAGAGTCGATAGTGGCCAACCACGATAATGCTTTATTAAATAACATCATTTAATGTAGTTGGCCAACCACGCGAATGCTTCCTGGTATCCGTGTCTCTTCTTTATCGAGCACATGAACACTTGCAAAGGGCGCAGTGCCTTCATGTGTCCGTACAGTCCAAAGGTGTGCACGAACTCGTCAGGCCCCATTGCATTTGGTTTGTCCACTTTGTTAGCCAGAACTGCCACGGGAATATTGGTGGAGGTGAGCACGGACTGCAATGGGGGACTTGCCAACCTGCAGACACTCCCTCCCCTCCTCCACTCGACTCCTCTCTGCCGCATCCACTATGAACACGATCGCATCCGCTGTCACCAGATAGTCCTTCCACACTCGCCGAGCCTGCTCGTGTCCTCCCAGGTCATACGCCTGCATATTCACACCCCCCATCGTCAACTCCTCCAAATCTACCTCACCACACACTCCTCACTTGCATGCAGAGTCGGGTTGTGTGTGTGCATTGCCCCTGTCTTGAGATACTGCAACAGAGTCGTCTTCCCTGCGTCATCTATTCCTAGTAGTAGTATCACCCCGGACTTGTTCATCAGTCCTTACACTTCTAACTATCACACTACCCAGCTGTTTCAACATGTCCTTCACATAGTCCCACAACCACATTCTCTAACACTATTTATTCATCTATTTCTACTCTCTTTAACATAAACTCTTTAAATCATCTGACTAATTTAATTTTCGGTTATCTCCCTCTGCCCTCATTTCGTCAAGGCGTTACAGTTTATTTATTTAGGGCGTTAAAAAAGTGTTAAAAGGGCGTCACAGTTAAACCCAACAGATTTGAGTACGGAAACATCCACTGCTCTCTACGATGTCGAGGCATCTCTGAATGGAGACCACATCGTTCGACGTTCCCAGCGCACACACAACTATTAGGAAGCATATTGAAAATTCTTTATCAGAACGAAGCATGTGACTCCAACTTGAATAGGTGCTTAGTTCGGTCTTTGATTTGAATTTGAGACTGTTCAGAACAAACGAAGGGAACAGAATTGATAAGAGTTAGCAGCCAAGGATGAGAAATAGCAAAGCAAGGTCAACACACCTGCGAAAAACAATGCCGGATTTGGAGGTTCGCTCGAGTTCTAAACCAATAGGGGTGTTTAAGATCATTGTCAGGGAACGAGACACGACGTTATTAAGGGCCTGAGCGGGAGACGACTGGAGAAGATAAAAAGCTGAAAATTCATTATCAAAAGAAGGAAGCGTGTGAGTCCAACTTGACAAGGCGCTTAGTGCGGTCTTTCGATTTGAATTTGAGAGGAGTGACAACAAGCTTGTCTGAAATGGGCGATCCAAGAATAACCGGATCATCATGAGCGGTGTTTCTTACTCCGACAATCACGATCAGCAAATAAGTAGATGATCTCGGAATTGGACATATTTAAGAATAATAGAGAGCACGGCTGGTCTGCTGGACATGATGGTTTGGTCAATTCGCGGACGTCCCCGCACAACACTGCCGGTTGCGCTGGAACACGATCTGAAACACGTGGGCAAAACCCTGAAAAAATGCGAGGACTTGGACGAACTGCGATGGCTTGCACAAAACCGCAGAGGATGGCAAACGATGGTTAAGAAGATTGTATCGTGTGTGGCACGTGTGGGAATATAACTCTTTCCTTTCCTTGTTTATGTTTAATACCTTTTCTGTGGTTCAGGCTGCCCATAGCGACATAGTCGCCCATGTGACATAATATTACTTATATAGCTTCTTTTTAAAATAAATTATTTAAAAAGATATTTTCTTACAATAAAATTAAGTTAATGCCAGTTTTTTTCTTTTGATTTTCATTCGAAATATTTGAAATGCCGACTTTATTAAGTCGAAACGCCCCATTCCGAGCCATGTTCAGGACAGATCATAGCCTTCATCATAAACCTGAGAGCAAGCAAACCGAGATCATAAAATTGTGGTTAGAGATTGAGTCCAAGCACTGTCCTCCAAATTCCTTCAAGCCCTTGAACGTGACCTGTTATGCGAGAGCGAAACTGATTCACTGGCTCATGAAAGTGACCAAAACTTTTCAACACGACCGGGAAATATTTTACCTTTCCGTGGATATTTTGGACAGATATCTTGCGTTGAGTAACACTAAAATGTCTGAACTACAACTTATTGGAATCACTTGTCTCTTTTTGGCAGCAAAATTCGAGTCTGACGATTTTTGTTGTGTGTCTGACTACTCTGGCATGATAGCAGATGCCTTTACTTCCAAAGATGTGATTGCTATGGAAATTAAGATCCTTTTTGCCTTGGACTGGGCGCTTCAAGTCCCCACTCCTTTTCGGTGGCTCAAGCTGTTTTTGCAGTCATATTTCTCTGACGATATTGATATTCCAAATTATTCCTAGTACAAGCTGATTCAGGGTTCCAAAGTATTCAAGAAGTGACATTTTAGATGCTAACTTATGTCCTGTTGGATTCACTGTCTGCTGAATTTCCGAGATCAATGCTGGCTTCCGCAATTTCGGTGATCCTTATGAAAATTGTCAGACCTATATATAAGTACGAGCAGTTTTGCTGTGGTTATGATCTGCCTAAACTGACCAATTGCATTGCTTATGTTTTGAACGTTGTTAAATGTCACGCGCCATAAATGAAACGCGTGCCTAAAGTGAAACGCCGTGACCTTGAATTTAACCTTCAATTAAGCTCTTGACAATTATCAAGTCAATATTAAAGATGATTGCGCACTTTGAGATAATATTATCGAAATGAGATTTGCCAACATTGTAAAGGATGATCAGGAGTATAAGAATATTCTTGATTTTTTAATAAATAATACAATACCAGAAGATTTTTCAAGACTAAAAAGATTTCGTTTTCTCAAAAAATGTAGAAATTTTGTAAATTCTGGAGGTACTATTAAATCTAATGATAGGTGTCCTATATTATAAACAATCTGATGGAAACAAAATATTGGTAATTGCCTCAAATGATTTCGAATCCATGAAACTGCATTGTGAAAGGATTCATTCAATTTATCACTATGGATTTAATAAAATGGAAGAGTATTGCAAAAATAATTTTTGCATAATCAATCGAAACATAATTAGGGATGTAATATCATCATGCCACAAATGTCAGCGAAGTCAGCCCTTAAAGACAAAATATCCACTAGTCAACATAGTAGCCAAAGAACCTCGAGAACGGTTCATTCAATAGCTTATTTTTAGCTATCAAGTTGATTTAGTCGATCTTTCGTTTTATTCAGATATAAATGATTCCTATAAATATCTTATGAATGTCATAGATATTTATTCAAAATTTTGCTTTGCTAAAAAAATAGAAAATAAAGAAGCAGTTACAGTTTCGGAATCATTGAAAACTATATTTCTTTCCTATGGTCCACCAAAAATTCTGCAGTCTGACAACGGAACAGAATTTGTTAATTCAGAAATAACGTCATTATGTGAAGAATTTAAAATAATTCATAAAAGGGAACGTCCAAGACATCCAGAATCACAGGGACAAGTGGAGCGTTGCAATCAAACCATTTGCAGATGGATTCAAAAAGAACTCACAGACAAACAGAAAAAATGGGTGGATGTGTTGGAAAAAATTGTATATCAGTACAATATTTCAATTCATTCTTCTATAAATATGTCACCATTTATGGCTTTTTTCCGAACAAGAGGATATAACATTTCTTATTATAATGATGATGAATTAATTGAAGAACATGAAAATCAAACTATCATAAATGACAAATATCTTGAAAGAATGGAACGAAATTTTTCAAAAACATTGAAAGAAATTGCAATTGGAAATAATGTTTTGCTGAAAAAAGATTTTGATACAAATCAAAGGACGAAGAAGCGAAAATTAGAATCTTTTTATCATCAACAAATCTTTACTGTTGAAGATTTAATTTCAAATAATAGAGTTAAAATAAAAGATCAAGATGGAAATGAAAAAATAGTATTTAAATCACAAGTTAAAAAAATTTAGACAGGTAAATTTTCAGGTTAAAATATTTTTAATTTTTGGTAATTTTAAAATGGCTAACCATTATTTAAATAAATTGTTAATCTTTCAAACGATAATAATAAAAAATTGATTTCTCGGTTTTATTTCTGTTTTCATCAAAGAATTGTTAATTTTATTTTCGAGGTTTTTGTGGTTTTCTCAAGGTTCACAGCGTTTCACTTTAGGCACGCGTTTCATCCATTGCGCGCGACATTAAACCTCATTTGGCATCTTTGTCAGCATTGGGACATGAGGCTTTTAGTTCGCGTGAGAGTGAGAATCACCATAATATGCAGGATTGGGATGATTCATATGTCAGCAGAGAGGTTGGTGGGTTATTCCTAGTTTTTTAGAAATCTGTCTGTTTAATCGAGTGATATTTGAACTTTACTTTTGTTTTAATACTTCTTTGTGTTTCTTTTAGAATTGAATTTATTGCTGTTTTATTGATTTATGTTGAATATCGACCTTTAATTGACAGTGTCCTGTGATTAGCAGTTTATTCGGGTTATTAAGATTTACTTCAAATGTCATCTGCATAATTCAATTTGCAAGTACAAACTTCAAATGGCATCTGCAAAACACAAACTTCTAATTTTTTTTTTTGAAAGAAAAGAAAATGAGAGAACAAGAATCCGAACTAATTAAGAAGATCATTGTCTCCAGAAAACCCTTTCCATTGAAGATCCAACAGGGAATGTGCACAAGTCTGAGTCGTCGCCGTTATGTTCGGAAAGGGGAGTAGAACCGACTCCGTTACAACAGACATATGCATAGATCTGAAGGAAATCCTTAGATTAGGTGATTCTGGTGGCCAACGCAACACACTAATAGAAGCCAACGAGCGCAACCGCGTGTAATTAAGAAGATCATTGTCTCCAGAAAACCCTTTCCATTGAAGGGGGTTTCTTCTAATTTGTTGTGACATGTTATGCAGCTTTTTGTGAGTCGGCTGCCACTTCTAATTGCAATTGAAAATTTTAAATTTACAATTTTGAAATTCAAGTTTGCATTTTATCAAAATATGCATTTTAACCTCTTTTGCATTGAAAATTAAACAATGTTGAAGCAGGCATTGCACTTATACAATGTAAGTTAGAGCCTCTCGAATTTGGAGTAATGACAAAAGAACGAGATCCTATTTTTTGATCGTTCTCAAATTCACTCCAACAGTGGAATTCACTCCGAGAGAGGAACATAGAGACTGCCAATTTAATTGGTATTTAAGAAATTCAATCTATTTTGCGTTATTATTTTAACATAATCAGTTAATTGCTACAATCATCGGAAATAATCTAAAATCGGACTGATTTTATTTATATGTAACCTATGGGCATTTAATCTTAATTTAGGAGATAGTATATCGGTGAACAAGCACTGAATAAATCTATTCAAAATCTTTTGGAATTTTAAATAAACAAATTAGATATCCTGGTTGGATACTTAGATATCCTTGTCTTTAAAACCCTCAAAAGATTTTGTATCCAATGCCTCTATTTGATGTCCAAGTAAATTAAAAAATAGAAATTTATATCAAAGCAAGTGCTAATTTATTCGTAATAAAGTTGCAAATTGAAGAAGTGAATATAACACATTGTTTCCAAGTAATGCAAGTAGGAGAACATACGAAGCGACGGGTCAACCCCCAAAATAGAATTCGGCAAACTTGTATATGCCAATAAGATTCATAGCCCGCATTGGTGGTATCCCGAGATTGATCACTAGGCGAAGATGTTGAATCCCTGCTAGCAGGAGTCGTGCTTTTATGGGTGATATCCCTGGACTGTTCCTCTTCACCCGACTTAATGCTCTTGTTATTAATGGTCACCTTTCCTCTATCTTTATGAAAATACAGCTTCTGATGTCTCCGTCATGCACCCCTGTTCTCGTCTAACGTGTGTTTTGATTTTATTATATACACAGATCATGACTGGTCTTCCCAATGATTACGAAATCAATGTAAACATGTTTGATTTTCGTAAACATGCAAATATATAGGTTTTTGCCTAGTTGTTTTTGCAATTGATCTTGACACTATTGAATGTTGCTTATTCATTTTTATTATTTAAGCCAAACAAAATTACCGTCTTAACCATTAACTAACACGTTCAGGTGATTCCGACACTTCTCAACAGTCGAGCCATCTTTTCACGATGTTCCGACCGTGACCCCACATACTTTCTGTATGTACGGTGAATGGTTTGTGGTCCATTTCCACGATCCCCCCATTTGCCTCTACGAGAGATTCCAGTGTTCTATGGACAATTTCCCTATCGGTATGGTCTTTCAGTAGGTTGATAGATCTTTCTTGAATTTTTTCGATTTTTAGCCGGTTCGTTGCCGCCAGGTTATAGCCCCAATCAGCACATGCATAGCCTATTGTTGGCTCGATATACTGCTTGTAAAGGGTCTCTACCCCTGGCGGATAAGTTCTCCGACAGTTCCAAAGGAAGGCTTTTACAAAATTGATCTTCTTTATACAGGTTGATACGATCGATTCTACGTGAGGTGAAAAACAGAGGAAAGTATCAAGCGTTACTCCCAATATCTTCTGTGTTTTCTTTTGTGGTATTGGAATTCCGTTCAACGTGACATCAATAGTTTTCGTCCCCATCTTCCTATTTTTCGTGAATAGAGTGACTGCTGACTTTTCGGAACATGCGATGACTCAATTTTAACAATGAAAATCAAGTCACATCGCTTGTTTAGTTTTTAAATAGCTTATTTTATATTTTCTAAATTCCCTATTTTTAATTTTTTAGACAAAAATAATAAATAATATCGTCATAAATGGATGATGTTGGTCAATCTACTTTAGACTCAAATAGTGGAAAATCAAATGTCGTTTCATCGGATAATAATGAAAATAGTGAAGATCGCGATGACACTCAGGATAGAATAATGCACGCTAATGGTAATTTCCAAAAAATAATCAATATAGATAGCAGTAATTCTGGGCAGATGTTAACAAATTTAGACAAAAATATTGGAAATCCAGATGCTAGTGAAATGTATTTACAAGACAAACTTGAAAAGGATTATGATATTTCTTTAAAAAAAATAATGATTCAAAAGATATCAACCATTCTCTCAGAACGTGTCGAGATAACACGGAATTTTACCAGCATGTCATTGAGGAGACAAAATTAGAACAAGAAGAATACAATTTAACAGAAAACGAGGAAACTTTTATACAAGGAACTCTTCCTGGACAGTCTTTACATGAAGATGATCCTCTTGAAAATCGTTCGGGATTACTCGTGATGACTACGCATGGCCTTGTTGTGGAATGTATACAATATAAATTTTCTTACGTTCAATAGCAAGCGGGATTCTAACGCCAAAGGATGTTGGAATTTTGACTAAACTATACCGAATATCCGAGGCGTTTCCTTCGTCAATTGAGCCCGTCATATATATTCACCGAGATTCAAGGTTTTTTTTAGATTTAAGTACAGTAAAACAATTTTGAGCGGTTCTGGTAAAATTTTATGTGGAATGAAATTTGATGTCGAAAAGAAAAAGAAAGGTTTTTTAATCGTTTGTTTAAAAAAAGTAATTGACTTAATAAAAAGCAATTAAAATTTTCTTTTTTAAAAAATCGCCAATAGTTTATATTGAAAAAAAAGTTTATATTGAATCATTATGAATTCATCATATTGAACCGTGCATATTTGCACAATTTTGGATTTTATAGATGATCAAGGCGAGACAATATCCACTAGGAAATTTTTTTATTACTTTAGGAACAAGACGGAAACGCTGTATATGTATTTTTCGAAAAGTGAGCAAATTAGGCAGTGATTAGTCTAACCCGAGGTTCTCCGTAAAAATAGAATAAAATAATAAAAATTATCAATAATTATTTTTTAAAACACAAATGTTTATAAACCCACTCTAATGAATTATTTCTCTTGACATAACAAACCATAGATCCTTTTGATTAAAAAATGGAGTAACTTTTTAACGTCTATGGAATATCTTAAATTTTTGGAAATAGAATGACTTTCCGAATGTGAAGATTATATGGGACTTCTTCAGACCAATTAAAGTTTTCAAATATATGCGCTGACGCCTGCTCTCAAGAAAACATCAGAGATTATGATACAAGAGATTTATGCATTATATAAGTTGTCACCGTCTTGAAGGGACCCCCAGGGTTGAACGGAAAATTAAGAATTAAAAAGGCAAAAGTAAATGGCAGGCATAAATTATATGTAAAAAATAGTATTTTAATCATTTTTATAATAATTCTAATGTTTAATTTATTATTTTAGAATGGCCTGTCTAAAATTTTATTTTTACATATCAAATTATGACATGCAATGCGACATTGTGACCTTACTCATGAGGGTTAGGGTTAGGGTAGGGTTAGGGTAGGGTTAGGGTAGGGTTAGGGTAGGGTAGGGGTAGGGTTAGGGGCAGGATTAGGGCTAGGTTTAGGGCAGGGTTAGGGTCAGGATTAGGGTTAGGTTTAGGGTAGGGTTAGGATTAGGGTTAGGTAACATCTATGAAGTGGTGGAAATGGGTATAAGTGGGTTTACGATTGGTTACTTTACTTTGTTTTTAACTATATATAATTGGCTTTGTAAATTGTAATGACATTCATTTGAAATATTTATTATATTATTTATAATTAGTCTATTTATTTTTCTGAAATTAAGGCAGTACTAATGTAATCATAATTTTACTAATATAGAAATATTTTGAGGTCATGCAAGTATCTCTAAAACCCCCTTTTGGGTATTTCAATTATTAAGTGTATGAAATATCTAATTAGGGTAGGGTCCCTTCAAACCTAACAGACAGCTCTTTGGATAAAATCGTTAATAGACAATTGCTGAAGGATTCTTCCGGCACTCATGCAGCACGAGATACCGTGGGTTTCGTAAGCCGAAAATAGCTTTCCACAACGGAATCGATGAATGTTACAAACTGTATTTAGAAGTTATTTTATTTAAAACTAGCTCGGCAGCTCGCTTCGCTCACCGCGACCTAGCTCCTGCGGAGGGCCTGTTTCATCAAACAACTATAAGTTTATGTAGATGTATAAAACTACCTGGTTTAATGTAACCCTATTCTATCGCCTGTTGATAAACGATGTTTGTCGTCCGTCCTTCCTTGGCATATATGAATAAATTTTCTCTTCTGCCTACCCTCGAGCATCCCACATACAGCTGTCCATGTGAAAAGCACTCACTCTCTAAAAATAACCCAACTACCTTTAATGACTGTCCCTGGGCCTTGTTTATTGTCATTGCAAAACTCATCCTCAAAGGAAATTGCAGCCTTTTAAATCTAAATGGTAATTCATCAGAAATTATCGGAATTCGTGGAATATAAACATCCTCACCTCAATACTTACCTGTTAATATCGTCGCCTCTATTACGTTAGCCATCTTTCTTCAGCTTCATTTTTCCTCCTTCGGTTATCTATTTAAAAAATTATTTTGAATAATAAAAAATATTAGGAAAAAAGAGGCATACAGAAAATAAATTCTATCTTTACGAAAAACTTCTTTTCTTAAGGTCGTCTTCCCTCTTTCGGTTATCTATTGAAAAAATTATTTTTGAATAATAAAAAAATTTAGGAAAAGAGGCATACCGAAAATAAATTCTATCTTCACGAAAAACTTAACTAAATAGCTAATATTTTTACGCAAATTCTTCTGATTGCGCTGTCAATTGGTGGTAAATTGTGTTAATGATTGTGCTAATGTGGTTTCAACTATCAAAGTGTTTTTCAAAATCAGTTAATTGCACACTCTATTCAAGGTCGTGCGTCAATTGGTGGTAAATTGTGTTAATGATTGTGCTAATCTGGTTTCAACTATCAAAGTGGTTTTTCAAAATCTGTTAATTGCACACTCTATTCAAAGTCGTGCAATCTGTGATTGCACATTCTGTCAAAGTCAAATATGATAATAGCTTTAATTTTGATTCATGGTCGATAATGATATATGCATTTAATTTTAAAGAGAAAAACATAGGATGAATTGAATTTCTTTATCGCGAATAATTGGGAGTTCATCATTGTTAATATTCTCGCTGTCGTTTTCATCAAGGATATTCTTAATACGTGAGATTTTTGCCTTGAAGGTTTTAATGGACCTCATCATGAATGTCGAGGACATTCGCGTTGTTCATTTTAATCAAAATGCAGAAAATAATTTTTTGATTTTTTGGGGGGAAGGTTTTAAGGACTTCATCATGTAAGTCGAGGACATTGTAGTTGTTCATTTTAACCAAAATGCAGAAAATTTTTTTTTAATTTTTTTGGGGGGGAAGGTTTTAAGGACTTCATCATGTAAGTCGAGGACATTGTAGTTGTTCATTTTAACCAAAATGCAGAAAATTTTTTTTTAATTTTTTTTGGGGGGGAAGGTTTTAAGGACTTCATCATGTAAGTCGAGGACATTGTAGTTGTTCATTTTAACCAAAATGCAGAAAATTTTTTTTAATTTTTTTTGGGGGGAAGGTTTTAAGGACCTCATCATGTAAGTCGAGGACATTGTAGTTGTTCATTTTAACCAAAATGCAGAAAATTTTTTTTTAATTTTTTTTGGGGGGAAGGTTTTAAGGACTTCATCATGTAAGTCGAGGACATTGTAGTTGTTCATTTTAACCAAAATGCAGAAAATTTTTTTTTAATTTTTTTGGGGGGGAAGGTTTTAAGGACTTCATCATGTAAGTCGAGGACATTGTAGTTGTTCATTTTAACCAAAATGCAGAAAATTTTTTTTTAATTTTTTTGGGGGGGAAGGTTTTAAGGACTTCATCATGTAAGTCGAGGACATTGTAGTTGTTCATTTTAACCAAAATGCAGAAATTTTTTTTTTAATTTTTTTTGGGGGGGAAGGTTTTAAGGACTTCATCATGTAAGTCGAGGACATTGTAGTTGTTCATTTTAACCAAAATGCAGAAAATTTTTTTTTAATTTTTTTTGGGGGGAAGGTTTTAAGGACTTCATCATGTAAGTCGAGGACATTGTAGTTGTTCATTTTAACCAAAATGCAGAAAATTTTTTTTTAATTTTTTTGGGGGGGAAGGTTTTAAGGACTTCATCATGTAAGTCGAGGACATTGTAGTTGTTCATTTTAACCAAAATGCAGAAAATTTTTTTTAATTTTTTTTGGGGGGAAGGTTTTAAGGACCTCATCATGTAAGTCGAGGACATTGTAGTTGTTCATTTTAACCAAAATGCAGAAAATTTTTTTTTAATTTTTTTGGGGGGAAGGTTTTAAGGACTTCATCATGTAAGTCGAGGACATTGTAGTTGTTCATTTTAACCAAAATGCAGAAAATTTTTTTTTAATTTTTTTGGGGGGGAAGGTTTTAAGGACTTCATCATGTAAGTCGAGGACATTGTAGTTGTTCATTTTAACCAAAATGCAGAAAATTTTTTTTTAATTTTTTTGGGGGAAGGTTTTAAGGACCTCATCATGTAAGTCGAGGACATCGTATTGCCAATTTGAAGTTGGTGTGCACACACAGACAGACAGACAGACAGACAGACACACAGACAGACAGACACACAGACAGACACACACCATACCATTTTATTA
The DNA here is from genome assembly GCF_006345805.1 of Octopus sinensis. Taxonomy (NCBI): domain Eukaryota; kingdom Metazoa; phylum Mollusca; class Cephalopoda; order Octopoda; family Octopodidae; genus Octopus; species Octopus sinensis. The sequence goes on along the minus strand of NW_021835990.1, from coordinate 345,911 downwards.
TTAAGATAGGAAATTTTGATTAACCAATGTTTGTTTATTATTATTCTAATGTCTTAATAATAAATAGAATGTTGAAACTAGCTTTAACTCTTCGAAATGGATTCCCAATGAGAATGTTTGAAAAGTGCATTTCTTTGATTGGTTACAATGAAACAGTGAAATTTGAAATTTTACGACATAAAATCACCACAAAACATTTTTGTAGTTGAAAATAATATAAAATTAGATTGGTCTACTATTGATACGATTCTCAGTGACTCAATTGCTGGGCTAGAGTTGGATAGATCTCAGACCTAGTTCCTATAATCGACCTTATATCAACTGTCCAAGCCAGTTCGTTTTCAATTTGGCTCACGGTGGCGATCTTGTAATTTCTGTCGCCTCGTCCAAGCAGTTTGATCAGTCCGCAGGAATTGACGACTTTAGTGACAAAATAGTCGATCTCCGTGAATATGATGTCCCCTATGTTGTCCGAGTGGCAATCAACCTGGAATTGTATGTGGGCTATTGGTATGGAGTGAGAGTTGTGTCCCCCGACAAGGCACCGGACATACGGCGGATTCCAGACAGGCAGGAACGGGCTATTTGTAGGCCAATTTAAATTTCTTCAACATAATTTGGCTGGTAACTGCAAGTCTGTCGTTTCTCTAAATGTGGCATTTGACGATGTTTTGTTGGCACTTTGTTGATTTTGTATTTAAATTTGACTTATTTGCTGAGAACATTCGTTTTCCCCCAAACTCGACTTTCTTCCAAAACGTGTTCGGCAACCACGTATACGATTAGAAATATAACCAGAATATTTATTAAGAGCAATTTGTGATTTGTTGATATTTTGTTTGAATAATGACTAAAATAATTAAATAAATAAAGCGGGACTTGTTATGCAAAATGAGTCATGTTGACGCATCTCAAGACATGACAAGAGTGGCATGTACCATAATCCAGGAGGCAATAACCAAGTGCTCAAACAGTATTAATCACAATATATCAACAAGTTGAGACTGACCCTCACTGCCTCGACCATCTGTTTGAGTTTATTGAAACATCCCTGGAGACAGAAAAGACTTGGAATATATTTCTCTGTGTAGACAGCACTGTCTGGCTGTATGAAATCATGCTGGATGTAGCGAGGACAGCCTGCACTCCAGTATTTGACAAGATAAATTGGAGCATAAATTGCTTCAATTTAATCTTCAAACAAACCACAAAGTCTTCACTTTGATACTCCGACGACTTGTAATCCTCTTTGGAAGTATTCAATGTGTAATTATATTAGAAATCTGCCAACAAACAACCTTCTCAGCCATCAAATTAGATGTAATTAAGTTAATTAATAATTAGAAATGACCACGACTCACACCCTTCACTGATTATTTATCACGCAATTTGACTTGTCATTGGCCTCCATTTTATGTCCTCAATTCTCTAAATTTGATAAAAAACGAAATAATCAGGATCGCCTTTTAAAGTTGTTTATTCAATTGGATTACCACGAAATGAATAAATGGATTGTATTCCACACCATTGACTGCATTCAGAGTGAGTTTGTCGTGAGGTGGGTGATCTCCGACTTGAGTGTGTCACACTTGCTGAACTTTGTCTGCGAAATGATTGCGGGTTAAGTGAATCTTTTAGTTGTGTGGACTGGTTGGGTGAGCATTTTGAATCTTTAAGACATCGAATATCTGACCTACCACTTGTATTATATCAGTATATATCTGTTATACTTCATCACTGATTTATACTCACTACTCATTCATGTGCAAATAAAACATGTCAATTTAATTGAAATACAGTATTACGTAACTTTAATAGTATTAGGGTAACTGAACTGTTTGTTTGTCTCTGTAAACAACTGCCCTACTCAATCTCATCCACCGAGTTGGTGTTTCCGTGATTCGTCACTTGTGTTGTTGTCTGTCCATAGACCTAACCTGGCGACTTTAATCAGGAGAATGTAATAAACGAGTTAATAAACCGAGCCCAGTCTCTGAGTTTAGTCACCGAAAAAGGTTGTTTACATTCACAAGGTAGTGCTATACTTTGGAATGTTTATAGAACTGTTCAGGGAAGGGTTGGAGATATTTCAACATGCACTTGAGTTCTTTTCATCGTGCTTAGTCTCCTTTGATATTAATATAAACAGAGAGGAGTATACGGACAGGAAGTGCTGGAATTAGTATTAAACAGACTTCCCACAGTTCTACAAAGGTGGACTAACGATTCCTTGTTGAGTGGCGAACTATCCAGCATACTCGGGTTCGTTAATTAGAGCACTAGTCTTGTAGTTGACAGTACTGAATCGCTTATATACCTTCCATGTGGTCTCGCTGGGTGCCTTGATTTAACCCGCGAATGTCACTTTTGTACAAAATGTGACCTTCCACTGAGTTCATACAACACCACCTCCATTAATATGCACATTTGTCACATTGTAGCAGACATTTTCATTAAACTGAGCAACCAAGCCACCAATAATGTACGAGAGGTAGTGACATAGTAGAAATGAGTGCACTGGTGGGGATTGTTAGGTTACTACTGCACACTGATTCGATTCTGTCACCCACAATCACCCAAACTGTTTTCGAATGTTTGCTTCAGCTTATGAAAGAATGTCCTTTACAATATTTTATGAAGCAAATGTATTTTGTTGTTTTATTGTGGGGCTCTGGTGGTCAGACTAAAGAAAAGTGCAAAGTGGAAGATCTGCTATTTACCCATCGTCCAGTCGTGGGTTGACAGACTTGTGTCGATTGACGAATGGTCCCCTCAAAACCTATCAATTCTCATCTCATTGTGATTCTCGGCAGTAATTCGTTTAGTTGTGACAGACACGAGTCAATCTCCTAAGTTCTTAATAGTCTATTCCTCAAATACATTTCCGAAACGACTTTCAATCATCTTAAATCGGTTGTATTGTCATATTTATTTTGCAGTTTCACTTACTACTTGATACTGCTAGACTGGAGTTGAACATTAGTTGCATCCACACAGCTCTGATCGAGGTAATGGAGTTGGCTATGATAAGAGTTTTCCGGCATATTTGGAATACTCGAATGTGTCCGATTTGCAGTCTTTGTTTGGCCGAATTGCCTTTTTACTATAAATTCCACTTTCCATTCGCCTCGTTTTGGTTTTGTGGTTATGACTGATCACCAGAAAATTGCTCGACGAACACTTCCGGTGCTCTTTTTGAAAGAGACTCCTTCACTCAACACATTTATTAATTTCGTGGCCAATTTTTGTTGCATTGTAAACTTGTCCAATCAAATTTAGAATCGAAGTAAACTGAACAATATTGATAAAATATATTCCCATGTGGTCTGCCACTCTCAGTCCCTTCACGAATCTGACCGTAGATTAGCCAATTTACATGTTTGTGTCATTAGTGAGGACCCAGACATTCTCCCGTGCTAACTTGGAGGTGATAATCCGTCTTCGACTGCAATCCATTCTTAACGGCTTATTTCTCAATATTTTACCATTTCGGCAAAAAGTACTCCAATTTTGTCACTTGAAGGTCCTTGATGCGCTCAGTGCGTTGTCCAGACACGAGACACCCGAAGATGCAAATTCGACTTCACTTGTAAATATTAGATTACGTAATGTCTCAGAAATTATTCATTCGTCACCGATTGTTGGGACTGTTGCTTTTTTGCGTGAATATTTTAAGAAGAAAGAATTGTTCTGTCAACAATAGATTGCGAGTACTCCTTCATGTGATTGTTCAGATTTTAGAAGAGTTGAGTTGCATCATCAATATTCTCGATTCCAACGACCTGTTCTTTAGCTGCCAAAAGATATGTCATGTAACCGACAAGACTCATCTTTAGAGGTCTTTCTGCAGTCCCAGTTCCGACTGAGTTGTTGCACGCTTATTGCCGGGGTTTCCTGGATTCTGTCAGTTGGTTTGAATTATTCTTGTTGATTTTAGTCTTGATAAGTCTGTCCGCTCGTATTGTTGTACACGTCCTGTCTTTAATTTATGACATTCCCGAATCCCGGGCCATTTTTGATACCATTCTCTCCCCGGAATCTCCACTATTTTCGAGTTAAGATATGATTCTTCTGCCCTCTGAAGGTCATTTGGGACAATTACAAAGTTTTCTGGACGAGAAGAGGGAATTCAAGAGGATTGGATATTTCCTAACGTTTAAAGTACGCCAGTCATTGGGAAACTACATCTGATCCTGAATGGAATGAGGAATGAACATTTCCTCATATGTGAGTACTCTCTCTTCCAACTCTACGATGAATTAAGCAATGTAGAGTCCCACCCAGTCATTGTCTCGGAGGAACAACCGTTATCGGCCATCTTCTCACAAGTTATTTACTGTGTTAGAACAGCACAAAACATTCCAAATTCGCCTTCCTTCTGCCAAGTATCTCGGATTGATTTGTTCTCTTGACTCAAAGTTGTATTTGTGTGTATGTGCTTTAGAATTGCCATTCCACGTAGTTCTGTATTGCCCTTTCGAGACATGTCCGTCAGTTCTGAGGGGTTTCAGTATAGTCTCATACTGCATCTGGTCAATTAATATTTCTCTGCCACCGAGGCCAAGTTCCAGGTGTTCAGTTTAAAGTCTATTGTTAAAGCCTGTCTGTTTTTACACTACAAGAAGTTCTGAAATGGGTCGGGATCGAATTTGACGATAAAAGTCAACAAATAACTGGAAATAGACTCTGGTCACTTTTCCCTGCGAACATCAAGACTGTGTGTGCCCCTCTTAACCTCGACGTATTATATTGCCCACATTAGCAGCTATTGTATTGCAGGTGTTCTCAACCGGGGGCGAAATGTTAATTTTAATAATGTTTCAGCCAAACATAAGTGCGGTCTGATTTAATGGCTATAAAATGCAAAAAATTATTCGCAACCCTAATTTGTTGGTGTATAGTTCTCATGGGATGTCTTATTGATATAAATAAAATTTATATTTATTAAAAATTGTTTAATTAGAATATTTTTAATGGCAAGCCTAATAATTTAGAGCACGCTATACACGTAGTTTAGTTTGTTGTCGTTTTTTATGTTTTTTCTATATTGGTTTATTTCAATTGATTATGAAGGAATAATTCTTATGAACTTTAATTTTGTCATTATACAGTTTTAAATTTCATTATTTTTATATTTTATTTCGATTTATTCCTTTCAAGTCAATTTCTATTAAAATTTTTTAATATTTCCCCTTTTATATTTTAATATGACTTGATAATCATAATATTTATGAAAATCGACATTTTCAGAACACGTCACATAAATTTTATTATGAAGTTCGTTTTATTTACCAGTATGAAAGACAACTAGACATTTTTATGTTTGGCCCAAATCATAGCAGTGCTTATCTTTTATAGCAGTGCTGATTATTTACGTAATTGATCATTACTGCAGTATTTTTGTGTTTTTATGTGATATTTGTACATCTCTTGGTGATTGGGACGAATTGAGGGGGGTCAAAGAACTTTTGGACTCAGGTCACATTCTGGCAGATTGTTCGTCATTCGCGACCTTGAACGACTGGTCGTGTGCGGGGGTTGAAGGAATGGCATTTGAAGGATAATGTGCTGTCGGTTGGTGTCCTTTATTCATTAAAGGACGGTCACTAGAGAAGTACCCAGCAACAATGATGTTGTTCAGGCACATATAATCATCATAGTCACTCATGACCATAAAAGGATCATCAGATAGCACAGTCTGACATATTTCGCGGAATAAATTAGGCTCCTCCCTGCTGAAATATCCGTCTCTCATTTGTTTAATACATTCCATTAATTGAGGACTCTTTTGATAATAAAAACGAGGATTGTATCTACACTCCTTTACCCAAACTCGTGAGGTCCTACTTCACTTGCCTGAAAAGCAAGCAAGGACGTTTTCGGGGTAACGGGAAGAGACTGAACTACACGGGGAGGACTGTCATATTGCCCGACCCGGAATAGACCAAGTGTCAGTCCCCCAGATATTGACGTATCCCGAGTATGTGAGGGACACCAACATTGAGGAGAAGACTAATAGTGCGGCAACACCCCTCTGATCTACAAGGCGAATGGGCGATCAGTGTACTGTGTGACTGTAGTAATCTGCGGTACGAGGATGTGGAACAGATTTATTTTCTCATTTTCATTGTAAGTCTGAGATCTTAACTTACATCGTACATGGTTCCTTAGTTTGAGATAGTAAAAAGGTTTGAGGAGGTTGAACATATTAATATAATAAACGATCAAGGGAGGCAGTTGTCCTGGAAAAATGAGGTCGATTGGTTGCACACAAGTGGAGATCTCGGGGGGTGTTTTGTCGGGAAATAAAGACTCTTTTTTAGTTAGAAATATCTAAAGTTCAGACAGTTCAGCTTTTCAAATTTGTTAATTGACTGATTTATAATATTTTTAGGGAATTTGTTAATGTATTCTAGAGATTTTATCAATAAACTGCATAATTCCAGGCCTCTTCTAGAAGGGTCCTTATGGATAACCATTAGCATACATTGTAGTAGCCTATAAAGAAACTAAGGTCTAGGAACGTCTGACTCCAGTTCTGCATGCAAAAACGTTCATAAAACATCAAAATTGATATATAACAATATTTTTAATTAATTTATTTTCTCATTTTCATTGTAAGTCTGACATCTTAAGTTAGATCGTACATGGTTCCTTAGTTTGAGGTTGTAAAAAGGTTTAGAGGAGGTTAAACATATTAATATAATAGACGATCAAAGGAGGAAGTTGTCTGGAAAAATCAGGTGGATTGGTTGCACACAAGTGGAGATCTCGGGGGGTGTTTTGTCAGGAAATAAAGACTCATTTTTAGTTAGAAATATCTAAAGTTCAGACAGTACAGCTTTTCAAATTTGTTAATTAACTGATTTATAACATTTTAGGGAATTTTTAATGTATTCTAGAGATTTTATCAATAAACTGCATAATTCCGGCCTCTTCTAGAAGGGTTTTTATGAATAGGCCATTAGCATACATTGTAGTAGCCTATAAAGAAACTAAGGTCTAGGAACGTCTGACTCCAGTTCTGCATGAAAAAACGTTCATAAAACATCAAAATTGATATATAACAATATTTTTAATTTATTATTTTATTTATTTTCTTATTTACATTGTAAGTCTGACATCATATGTTAGATCGTACATAGTTCCTTAGTTTGAGATATTAAAAAGGTTTAGAGGAGGTTGAACATATTAATATAATAGACGATTAAGGGAGGCAGTTGTCCTGAAAAAATCAGGTCGATTGGTTGCACACAAGTGGAGATCTCGGGGGGTGTTTTGTCGGGAAATAAAGACTCTTTTTTAGTTAGAAATATCTAAAGTTCAGACAGTTCAGGTTTTCAAATTTGTTAATTGACTGATTTATAATATTTTTAGGGAATTTGTTAATGTATTCTAGAGATTTTATCAATAAACTGCATAATTCCAGGCCTCTTCTAGAAGGGTCCTTATGGATAGGCCATTAGCATACATTGTAGTAGCCTATAAAGAAACTAAGGTCTAGGAACGTCTGACTCCAGTTCTGCATGAAAAAACGTTCATAAAACATCAAAATTGATATATAACAATATTTTTAATTTATTATTTTATTTATTTTCTTATTTACATTGTAAGTCTGACATCATATGTTAGATCGTACATAGTTCCTTAGTTTGAGATATTAAAAAGGTTTAGAGGAGGTTGAACATATTAATATAATAGACGATTAAGGGAGGCAGTTGTCCTGAAAAAATCAGGTCGATTGGTTGCACACAAGTGGAGATCTCGGGGGGTGTTTTGTCGGGAAATAAAGACTCTTTTTTAGTTAGAAATATCTAAAGTTCAGACAGTTCAGGTTTTCAAATTTGTTAATTGACTGATTTATAATATTTTTAGGGAATTTGTTAATGTATTCTAGAGATTTTATCAATAAACTGCATAATTCCAGGCCTCTTCTAGAAGGGTCCTTATGGATAACCATTAGCATACATTGTAGTAGCCTATAAAGAAACTAAGGTCTAGGAACGTCTGACTCCAGTTTTGCATGCAAAAACGTTCATAAAACATCTAAATTGATATATAACAATATTATTAATTTATTTATTTATTTATCTTATTTTCATTGTAAGTCTGAGATCTTATGTTAGATCGTACATAGTTCCTTAGTATGAGATAGTAAAAAGGTTTAGAGGAGGTTGAACGAGTTAATATAGTATACGATCAAGGGAGGCAGTTGTCCTGGAAAAATCAGGTCGATTGGTTGCACACAAGTGGAGATCTCGGGGGGTGTTTTGTCGGGAAATAAAGACTCATTTTTAGTTAGAAATATCTAAAGTTCAGACAGTTCCGCTTTTCAAATTTGTTAATTGACTGATTTATAACATTTTAGGGAATTTTTTAATGTATTCTAGAGATTTTATCAATAAACTGCATAATTCCGGCCTCTTCTAGAAGGGTTTTTATGAATAGGCCATTAGCATACATTGTAGTAGCCTATAAAGAAACTAAGGTCTAGGAACGTCTGACTCCAGTTCTGCATGAAAAAACGTTCATAAAACATCAAAATTGATATATAACAATATTTTTAATTTATTATTTTATTTATTTTCTTATTTACATTGTAAGTCTGACATCATATGTTAGATCGTACATAGTTCCTTAGTTTGAGATATTAAAAAGGTTTAGAGGAGGTTGAACATATTAATATAATAGACGATTAAGGGAGGCAGTTGTCCTGAAAAAATCAGGTCGATTGGTTGCACACAAGTGGAGATCTCGGGGGGTGTTTTGTCGGGAAATAAAGACTCTTTTTTAGTTAGAAATATCTAAAGTTCAGACAGTTCAGGTTTTCAAATTTGTTAATTGACTGATTTATAATATTTTTAGGGAATTTGTTAATGTATTCTAGAGATTTTATCAATAAACTGCATAATTCCAGGCCTCTTCTAGAAGGGTCCTTATGGATAGGCCATTAGCATACATTATAGTAGCCTATAAAGAAACTAAGGTCTAGGAACGTCTGACTCTGGTCTTGCATGCAAAAACGTTTATAAAACATCAAAATTGATATATAACAATATTTTTAATTTATTATTTTATTTATTTTCTTATTTACATTGTAAGTCTGACATCATATGTTAGATCGTACATAGTTCCTTAGTATGAGATAGTAAAAAGGTTTAGAGGAGGTTGAACGAGTTAATATAGTAGACGATCAAGGGAGGCAGTTGTCCTGGAAAAATCAGGTCGATTGGTTGCACACAAGTGGAGATCTCGGGGGGTGTTTTGTCGGGAAATAAAGACTCATTTTTAGTTAGAAATATCTAAAGTTCAGACAGTTCCGCTTTTCAAATTTGTTAATTGACTGATTTATAACATTTTAGGGAATTTTTTAATGTATTCTAGAGATTTTATCAATAAACTGCATAATTCCGGCCTCTTCTAGAAGGGTTTTTATGAATAGGCCATTAGCATACATTGTAGTAGCCTATAAAGAAACTAAGGTCTAGGAACGTCTGACTCCAGTTCTGCATGAAAAAACGTTCATAAAACATCAAAATTGATATATAACAATATTTTTAATTTATTATTTTATTTATTTTCTTATTTACATTGTAAGTCTGACATCATATGTTAGATCGTACATAGTTCCTTAGTTTGAGATATTAAAAAGGTTTAGAGGAGGTTGAACATATTAATATAATAGACGATTAAGGGAGGCAGTTGTCCTGAAAAAATCAGGTCGATTGGTTGCACACAAGTGGAGATCTCGGGGGGTGTTTTGTCGGGAAATAAAGACTCTTTTTTAGTTAGAAATATCTAAAGTTCAGACAGTTCAGGTTTTCAAATTTGTTAATTGACTGATTTATAATATTTTTAGGGAATTTGTTAATGTATTCTAGAGATTTTATCAATAAACTGCATAATTCCAGGCCTCTTCTAGAAGGGTCCTTATGGATAACCATTAGCATACATTGTAGTAGCCTATAAAGAAACTAAGGTCTAGGAACGTCTGACTCCAGTTCTGCATGAAAAAACGTTCATAAAACATCAAAATTGATATATAACAATATTTTTTATTAATTTATTTATTTTCTTATTTACATTGTAGGTCTGACATCATATGTTAGATCGTACATAGTTCCTTAGTTTGAGATATTAAAAAGGTTTAGAGGAGGTTGAACGAGTTAATATAGTAGACGATCAAGGGAGGCAGTTGTCCTGGAAAAATCAGGTCGATTGGTTGCACACAAGTGGAGATCTCGGGGGGTGTTTTGTCGGGAAATAAAGACTCATTTTTAGTTAGAAATATCTAAAGTTCAGACAGTTCCGCTTTTCAAATTTGTTAATTGACTGATTTATAACATTTTAGGGAATTTTTTAATGTATTCTAGAGATTTTATCAATAAACTGCATAATTCCAGGCCTCTTCTAGAAGGGTCCTTATGAATAGGCCATTAGCATACATTGTAGTAGCCTATAAAGAAACTAAGGTCTAGGAACGTCTGACTCCAGTTCTGCATGAAAAAACGTTCATAAAACATCAAAATTGATATATAACAATATTTTTTATTAATTTATTTATTTTCTTATTTACATTGTAGGTCTGACATCTTAAGTTAGATCGTACATAGTTCCTTAGGTTCGTTGCAGAAACATTGATATAAATGCTTTACGTTCAGTTAATAATCAATTTGCGCATTGTGTGTCTATAATTTCTAGAACACCGTATTTTGAATCACATTTTTAATATGGATTCAACAGAAATTTTTTTTAATAAGGTTTAACATTTTTTCTAGCAGTTTTAAAATAACTGTCCATGTTTACTTTAAACATATAAATGATTTTAATATTATATAAAGATTATAATCTTAAAAATGTGGTTTATCAATATTGTTTGATTTAATGTTATTGTAAATGAATTTAGTATATCGTATATCAATTTTAAATTATTAATTTGCTTGCACAATATTTGCTATAAAGTTGATATTATTTTTTCAAGAACTTTATGAACTCATGCTCGCTTTGTACCTGCCAGAAATTTGTATGTAAATCTACTTGGAATCGTAAATGTGATTCTTGCCATCATTTCTTGACCTGTCATGGTATGACTTATATGCTAATGTTGACTTTGTAGTAAAATCTAACGAACGTCAATTATCTCAAATCTATATCGGAATTTTTAAAGCTATTTTATATAAGAACTATCAAATTCCAACGTCATTACAACAATTTGTTCAATTGGTTGCCACATTTCTTCCAGGAAATCAACTCGGCGAAAAGCTCAATATTTTGGGTTGGAGTTTGGAGAATTTTAATAGATATTCTAAAGTTATTCAATGTTATAATAATTTTAGAATATTGAAGGAGTTAAAAACGAGCAAAGCAAAATATCAAAAGAAGAAGAAAACTTTATTTTATTAAAAATTCAAAAACTTTATATAGATCATAGCCAAGCATATACCTCAAAACAGTACAGACTAAATGATTCCAGGAATACCCAACATGCAACGTTCAACGTTGAAAATTTATATCAAAATAATTCTCCAATTTTAGGAATGTTTATGTACTCTGTCTTTCAATACCAATATGAGCTTTATATGCGTCAAGTTTATGAAAATTTCACCAAGCAGATGCAAAATTTTGTAATACAGAAAGCATTTTCACAAGAGCAGTTAATCAATAGCTACGCAGAAAATAGTGAGCATAAATACACTCGTTCAAATATTACATATACATGCCAATCGGTTACTCCGGAAATAAGAAAAAATATAAAAACCAAAGAAAATTTTTCATTCCAACAAAATTTTTATGGAGGTATCATAACTGAACGAAACGGAAAGAAACGAGTTCTCTGTAGCAAATGTGGAAAGACATTTTACGACCGAGGAGCCTTAAAAATACATGTGAGTGCAGTCCATTTGTGTGAATCTCATTACTGTACTGTACCTGGCTGCAAAATGAGCTTTTCTTCCAGAAGAAGTCGGAATAGACACAGTGCTAATAAAAATCCTAAATTGTATTGTTCAACGCGTTTTTTAAGGAAAAAGTCAGAAACCCCCCTAAGGGATATCACCAAAATGATTTCAAAATCAGATTTATCATATCAAAAAATGTGATTGTCTATATTTCTAACATTTCATTCAAATTAAGTGAATTTGTTTTCTTATTTTTACTATCGAAAAATTATTTGTTTTGATCTAATTACCACTTTAAAAAGGTTCAAAGGGATTAGATTTCGCTACCTCAAAGACCTCACTTCTCGATTTCTACCAACCGTTGTACAATTTCTAATTTCTAAATTTGGAAATTTAGTTCTAGGAAAATCTGAAGTTAGAAAATTTCAAATTTTTCACGCTTTGCAAAAATATTTGGTTATCATGCGCTCTATAAAGTTTTCGTCTCTCTCAATGTCTTTTCCACTTAATTAACATAACAATTTCCCATTAGAAATACGAAAGACAGGACAAGTAACATTTCGTGATTCCAACACGTAGGAGAAGACTCCTCGTTTTGACCCGATTTTCCTCACGAGTACCCACGCAAGCGCGCAGTGGTTGTGCCTCAGATGATGCCTCTTTTAGTGGATTACAAATCAAATAGATAACGGTGCTGAAATCACATCCGTGAAAAACAACGAGCCTCCTTGGTTCAACACTTTTGATGAACTACTCAAAAACTCAAAGGGATTAATGGGATTTAAGATATTCCTTGATAAGTTAAACCTTGGAGACTGTCTTGACTTTTATTTTGCTTGTAAATTTTGAATTTTATTTTGAATTATCAAAATCACCGAACCAATTGTTTTTTACAACCATGTTAAATCTCTTTATCATCGGTTTTTTATTCGCGAGAATATTTCTTGTCTTTCTCCTGAAATGGCTAGTCGGATATATCTAAGTGTCAATATGAAGGACGAATCTGTTGAATTTAAGAAATTATTCAAAGAAGCTAAATCTGAGACTTACGTTTTTTTGAAGAACAATTATTTCCGGATTTTCCTTTTATCTCCTGAATATCTCGAATTTTTAAACAATACTGACGTTTTCAAGCCCGAACTGAAAGCTTACAGCCATTAAAGTTGTTTAAACTTCTCTAAATCGAAAAATATGTGGAAACATCCAAGTCAGCAAATAGTTAATACTTATTTAATCTTATTTTTTAGGTAAATAGACCTCGATATCACCCAAGTTCGGCTCTCAGTGATTCAAGGACTTTTGGGAATGAACTTTCTTCGAGAATCGAGAATAAGAGTAGTAATAGAACTCAGATGGTTGTTATTTAATAGTTCGATAATAAAACAGGGCAATGAGAAGTCCTTCGATCTCTCTCATATTCAACCTGATGATATTCTAGAGGAACATATCTCACAAATATGGGATAAAACATCTATTAAAAAAGCTTCAATTCCTCTGAATATAAAGTCCGGATTTTGTTTTGCTCAAAGACTTAATGAAACTGTATTAATCGTAGTATATTTACTTATTAATAGGTAAGGTCAATTAATTTTAGCACTGAGAAATTTCTATACTTGTTAGCTGCTCCTCAGGGCCCTCTTGTGGTTGGGTATCAATTTTCCAATGAAAAATTTCCTTTTCGGACTATAGTTAATAAACCTACAATTGATTTGAGAGCTTTTAAGAAAATTGTGGGAAGGAAAGGATCTTTTCGGTAAAAGTTTGCAGCTATAATTATTTTTAAATATTTTTTTAAAATAGCTTGTTTTGATTTTGACTCTTCTGTTGCATTTGTAGAACTTTTTAATGATTTAGATGAAGTCCCCCTCTGGGAAGGAAAAGTATTTTCAAAGATTTTCCCGAGCTGCTCTGATTGGTCTCACTTGTCAAAATGAAAAAATATATATTATTGTACGGGTGTGGATCCTACTCTGAATTGGCATAACATCATTTTTTAATTTTGTGTTTTTAATGAATAATATATTACCAGATTGATTCGTTAAAATAAGTTTCAAAATTCCTGATGCTGTTATTTGCGATCTATTAACTAAAAACAAAATTGGCACCTCAATTGCAAGGATTTGTTGTATAAAATTTGTGTTTTAACTTACTTTATGTTTTGAAGTTCAGGTTTATATTTTATTTCCTTAAATAAAGCAAATGTTTTAGCAGAAAAAAGACCAGGAAAAAAGACAAGACTTTTTCAAAAATTACTTTTAATAAATTTTATCACCAAGGAAACATATTGATTATAAAGTTAGAAGGTCATTTGGTTTTCTTAAGTTTTGATGTTTAATGACATTTGGTAGTATCTAAATAAATACATGGATAAATATTCATTTTCAAAAATTCTCGGAGATGGAACGTATGGAATTGTATATACGGGGATTGTTAAATCAACTGGAGACAAGGTTGCAATTAAAAAGTATTTTTTAATCAAAATGATATTTTTATTTCAACAAAGAATGAGAAAAAATTATTATTCGTGGGAGGAGTGCTTAGAATTAACCGGCGAAATTAGTTTTAGAAGACATGAAATTTTAATAAATGATTTTTTGCAGTTCTAGAAATGTTTCCATTTAGCTTGAAGTTTATTATGAAAAATAGATGATTACCATAGAAATCGAAAACAGTTTTTGGGAAAATCAGATGGCAAAGGATGAGGAATCAAAAATATTCTCAAGATATAAAATAGTGTTAAAATTCACGTATGTATATAATATGTTTAGGGATTATGAAACGAATGATTGTTTGTTGAAGATGGAACTTGGACCTACATACAGTCAGTTGTGTTAAAAAAAAGACTCTGTCCGTAGGAACATAATCAAAGTTATAATCCCACACGTGTAACAAGCGAGGCGATCTTCTGGATTATCCTAAAAGGTTTACTTTCTTTTCTTGAAAAAATCGCATAGTCATCTTGGAAGTATGACATGGTGCCATTGTATAGGGCCTATACAATGAAATCAAACCCACATTAATTAGTTTCTTGTTCTGCTCTTGGCTTTCTCCCTAACTTTAATTTATGGGTTTGTTAGGAAATAAAACTTGTCTTGTCTTGTCGGCTGGATATTCGAGAAGAAATGATTAAAAAACACTCCAATCTCAATTTTGTTACTCCATATCGTTAACCTCAGATTATTTTTAAAATTCATATTCACCATAATTTTATGTACTATAATAAATATTTATTTATGCATAAATTCATTAATTTCTAATACAAAAATATTTCATAAAATTCTTTTTAAATAATTAGTGTTATCATTGTTTTCACGTATCTATATCATTACTAATAACTTGTCGATACATTACTTATAGATCATATATATTTTATATAATCTAGCTTAAATCGTTGTATGCGCTTAGATCTTTAATATCTTTTTTTGAACCCTAAGCTAACATAGTTGATTATAAAACGTGTTCAAAACTGAATATTATGTAAACTTGATTGATATAAATACAAAATGTAGGTCAAACTATATATTTTGACATTTCCTAAAACAAATTGCTTTTAAAAATTTATAAAGCATGAATCAATTTAAATCGAGTGTGAAAACATCAAAATAAATTATCGACTAAATAACAAAGGAATTGTCAAAAATGAAAAATCAACTTTACTGTCTAACTAAGAATAAAACCAAAAATTTTAGAAACCAAATCAAGTTAGAAAAAACAAGAAGACTTAACTAGTGCCCTCAGTGAGAGCAGAGACAATCTCATCGTCTGGGGCATCTGTCTCGAATTCAAAATTGCTTGTCTGAGTAAATCCAGCATCCGAAAGCCGTCTCACAAGTGTAGAAACTCCCTCTTCAGGAGTCTCAAACATTTCATCGTAGACAACCTGATCATCATTCTCCTAGTAAAAAAATAAAGAGACCAAATGCAAGCAGCCTCTCATTATCAGAAAGGATTGTGACAAAAGAGCCTCTTCGACAAACACAAACTGACACTGACATTAGACAAGTACACACACACGATGCGCCGTCGGCTTTTTATATTCGTTTTTTACGCTGGAATTTTCCTTAATTTCGACGAGGTTTTTATTTGCTAATTTTATTAAAGATTTTATCATCATTGACAGACAAGGTTGAAGCACTAAGAGAAAATTTGTGTTTTACGGCCAATCCATTGATTTATCACCTCGATGTTGGCGCAATGTACCCGAATGTCATCCTAACGAACAGACTGCAGGTTGTAACTGTTTTATATTATGTTAGCCCTATGCAATGGTAGATGACAATGTCTGTCCTTCGTGTGCCTTCAGTAAGCACAATTTGAACTGCCATCGGGCAATGACATTGCGGTGGCGAAGACAAATCAGTTTATAGTCAAAACGTATTTTAGTGCCTGCTACATCCGGTGAACTCAAATTGATAGAACGTCAACTCAACAACGAATCATTTTGGTCAGAAAAACTAAAAGCTTTTATGCACTTTCAGCAAATTCCAGTAGAAGAGCAGAAAATGATCAAAAATAAACGTCTGAAAAGTCTGACTGATTTTTTGCTGATATTTTTAGATTATTGCCACAAAGTGTACCACCGAGCCCACGTGCCAGTTGTGACTGAACGGAAAGTCACGGTGTGTCAGAGAGCCAATGCTTTCTACATAAACACAGTCCGTGATTTCCGTGATCGTCGTTACAAATATAAGGAATTGTGCAAAGTTTGGCAGAAAAAACTGTCCGAAGCTACAAAAAATGGGGAATGTGCTTCAGTTGTACAAAACTGTTCAGAAATGCTAATAATTTACGACTCGCTACAATCAGCCCACAAATGTATTCTCAATTCATTTTATGGATACGTAATGCGGAAAGTGTTGAGTTGGTTAACCACCGTATAGAGCACGTTGGTACAGCATGGAAATGGCGGGAGTCGTATGTAACACTGGAGCTCAGATAATCAAGAAAACAATCGGGTTTTATGTGTGTGGAATATTATAGTCGTCCATTGGAGTTGGACATGGATGCCATTTGCTGTATGATTCCCTCAACCTTCCCCAATTCGGTAACATTTGAAACGAAAGAGAAGAAATTGTCGATTTCTTTATTAAATTAGATATTAAATTATATGGTGAAGGTAGGTTATTGCCTTCATGACAGGAATCGTTCACAAACCACCAATACCACGATTTTGTCGACGAGGAAAAGGCAATTTATAGCATTCAGTCAGAGAATTTGATATTTTTCGAAATCGACAGGCCTTACTTGGCCATGATTTATTGTTCAGTAATAATCCCATGCTGATATAGGGAGTGCTTTAAGCAATTTTTTGTATACGGATGATAAGCGCTGTTTAAAATAAACCCTTTTCTTTAAGTTTTCTTGGGATGTGACCCCGAGTTCATTTACCGTTCTCTGATTTTTCGATACATCAAACACAAAAATATCTAACTTGACGTTTTTAACTTGACTTTTAGTTTTTACCGGGGTGTCTATTCTTATTTTAATAACTACAGTCTATAAAAGCACGCAAGCCAGCTTTTGCCGACCTAGAAACTAGAGAAAAGTTATCAAAAAATAATGGAGTTTTTTCTAAATATGATTTTTGTATATTTCTAAACGTGCATCTAATGATAGAATAGTTTGAAAAAATAATAAAATATTAATTCTTGACATAAATATTCAATCTAATTCTTCATGAAGTCGATTATTTTTTGGGTTATTTTTCTGACATATATCTGTGCAACCTTTAAAATTCAAATCAGAGTTGGTAAAAAAAAGAAAAATTTAACTAGTTTACAAGGAGTGGGTGAACTATTTTTCATAGATAGAATATTGAATGCCAAGATGTACGTCGAAATTTTGGAAAATTGTTTAGTTCTGTCTATTAATAAATTAAATAAAGAAGCAATTTGACGTTTCAACACGACAACGATCCCAAACATAAAGCTAAAATAACTACTGAATTGCTTAATAATAATGGAATAAATGTTCTGAAATGGCCTAGTCAATCTCCTGACTTAAACCCAATTGAAAATTTATGGAAAACGTTGAAAATAAAGGTATGAAACCGAAGACCTAGAAATATAGTGAAGTTAAAAGCATTCTGCCGTGAGGAGTGGAATAAAATTTTCAAAAAAGAATGTTTTAAATTAATAAATACATACAAAAGAAGATTAGAAGCAGTAATTGTTGCAAAAGGGCATGCAACAAAATATTAATAAGGCATCGTGCCAACACTTATTGACTCTTAAATAACGCTAAAAATTAAAAAAAATGTTTTTTCTTTGTCAATTATCGCTAATTTTAAAGATCTAAAATTATTTTCTAAATCAGAATCTTTTGAATTTTTCAAAAAAAATAATTAAAAGTCAAAATACTCCATATTTTATGGGTAAAAACGTAAAATACTAAAATTTATTAAGTGGTGCCATGACTTTTTGGGCCCACTGTATATGACACAAAAAGTAATCAGCGATGGGAAGAGTTCACTAAAAAATTTGGTTGGCATTTAAAATATACAATTAGCTCATTATTTAGCTCATTCATCATATTCATCATTGTATCTTCTCAGGGAAGAACTGGCCCATCATTCTGAGCACAGTGTCCACCAGCTGATGGAAACACCCTTCTTTTGCCCCCAGTTTGGTTATAAAAAAAGTGGAGAGCCCGTCTGAGAATGCGCCTCAACACATAACTGGGGAATGAATGAACACCCGAATGACCAGTTTCCTAGCATTTCAAAGAATGTGGTACGAGTCCTTCCCCACGTCGTCCAGGTCGTTGTGCTTCCCGCCCGCCCGAATGCATTTCTGGGAATTGACTGCTCACAATTTCAACTATTTTACAAAATACAATTTCAACATCCGTTGAAAATTTGGATTCTAAAATATATTTTTCTTAATAATAAACAAATAATCGCTACGTTAATTTCCAAATAATAAGCCAATACAGTGTGCATGTACTTGTTTTTTTATCAATTATTTTCCATAATCTGAAAAAAATTTACGAACTGGTTTTCTCTTGGTTTGTTCATAATGAGGATAATGTAATCAGTGAGTTTAAAAAGATAATGTGACTACAATAATTTAACTAGTAAGAAGATAAACGGTTGAAAAAAACTCTTTCTCTTACTCTTTTGAAACAACTTCTTTTCCGATTTTTGGATGTTTTTTATAATAATTTTTAATTATAGACATTGAAATTGACATTTTCTTTATCAATCGGAGAATTGTATTTCAGGAAAGATTCTTAGCTGGCACCTGCTTTGAAGTTATTTCTCATTTGCTTGCTGGTAGTGATGAGCACGTCGTTACCACTTCTTATTGAAATTGCTTTCCGAAAAACTATTAAAATAATTCAATTTTACACCTTGAATAAAAAAACTTAATTTTTTATAAAATATTAAAAAAACTTATTTCTAACAATTTCCAAAAACTATCAGGTATTTCGAAATAAAATACAAAATAGTATTCTAGATATTCACTCAACTAGCAAAACAACGACAGCTAACTGTAATGAGGATTCAAGTGTATCCCCTATTACCATAAACTCAGTGGAATGTTTAAAATCAAAATCAAATCCACTTTTCTCAGCCAGTTCATCTCCCTAAGTCGTCTCCACTCCTCTTTTAATAGATTTCTACTTTGCTCAGACTAAAGTGTACGCATTTAAAAAAAGCTAAATTTGATGGCACAGCTTCTACAAAAAATTTCTCAAAGGCGGATATGCTGATCTAATAAATAAGTTTTAATTTTTATTGTTGACCAAAACTTATTAAATAAATAAACATTTTTGACAAAATAAGGACCCTTCTATCGGAAAACAACCTTTACTTTCAAAACAAATTTTTTGTCGCTTCAGGAAAACTTAAAGCTTTTGTTGAACAATAGAATTAACAAATCAGCTTAGAACTGTTTAGTTTAAAATCAAAGTCGTTTTTTCCGTTTGATAGTATTTTCCTAAAAAATACGTTATCGTAAATCACACAAATTAATTTTTGAAGCATTCAGAATCGAGAATTTAATTGTTTTTAAATATAAACCAAATATATAATGGCGCATATTAATTTATTGCGCAACAACAACTTGTGTGTTTATTCAGAGCAACAATGGATCGACGATTGTATAAAATTAATATTAATTATATTTTAATCTTCAAAAATAATGTCAAATAATAACAACTTTTAGTAAAAAAAGAATATTAAAGGAACTTGGAAATAAAAAAACGCACAAGCTTCTTCTCCCTGACGGTAATTGCCCTGCTCTAAACAACCAGAAACCCAAATCCACCCAAATGACCAAGATCACGACATTAGCGGATTAGAAAGCACTCGTTACGAAGAACAGAGCCATGGAAATCCTCCACCAATACAAGACAGGAGCATTTTGGTTAAAAATTCCATCTTAATCCCACAGAATAACTATCTACGTTTATTTTCAGCACCGAAAGATAAGACAAATCATCCATCAGTAGTAAAATTCCAACCAAGGTCATCAAATGTGGGCAGAAATAGCAAAAAATCTGAAAAAACCGCCGAATTGTTCACTGGGGAGTCCCCTATCATGGATGACATGCTAAGAAGCTCTGAATATGCCAATTTAACAAAGTTATTAAAATCCTCAATTGGAGGACCTGTACAAGGATTGATTCCTCGTAAGGTTTCTCACCCAAAGTGGCCGAATTCGACCTACAAGATGAGTATTGAGCAAGAAAAGCAAAACCCTTTATGGAGGGATGATCCCCAGGATATCTCAATCGCCTCAGTTCAAAGAGACTCTACACAAAAGAGTCAGAATAGACCTGAAATGATATCTTTGGGATTTCAAGCTGGGACAGATGTGGATAGAAGTGATTATTTCTCTGATTTGGCTTATGAGAACCCCCAATCCTCGGGACACGAGATAGAAGATGTCGAAATCATCTACGAATTACCTTCTGGTGTTGAAAATAGCAGAAATTCAACCAAGAGAGTTTCAAGAATGGCCAAAAATAGCCATAATAATCGCACTCGTGAAGTTTCCTATGATAAAAATTCTGATAAAACGCATTTCTTGGGACAAGAGACTGTTATGGGCCACGAAGGTTCTAATTTGAATATATCTGATTCAAATTTGTCAAAAAAGTCGTCAAAAAACTCGAAAAGATTATACAATAAGGAAAACTCTAAAGCCAAAAGTAATATAATACAAGATGAGCCTGTCATCCATCAAAAGAATCCTAATTTTGGACAAGTGACCACTGGTGTCCCTCATTCCAAATCGACAGTGTCCATTTTAAAGAAAGGTCGAAACACGACTGCACGTGAAAACCTTTCCAGTCGAGACAAGAGCAAGAACAAGACTCATTTTGGCGAGGTGGGTAAGATTGTTGAGAAGGAAGGTGTTCATTTTGATTTTGAGGAATATCTATCGAAGAAAAAAAAAGACGAGTCACTTTTATTGGTAGTTCTGATAGCGAACCTGAGGATGTGATCCTCGTTGGCCCCTCCTTGAACAAAAATCGAGAATCATTGAATTCCGGCAACATGTTTATTTAAAATAATCCTAATGTGTCATTTTCCCCCTCTTCGACTGTAAATTCGGAACTCAATAGTCCAATTCGAGTAACAAATTCCGTCAAAGTTGGGTATGTTGTGTCCTGATACACATTTTTAGTGATCCTAGTCTGTATACTGATGAAATTTTAGCAGAGAAAGTGGTTATGGAAATTAATTCTCCGGTAATGGTTGATAAACAAATTGGGACGGATCTGATGATGGCTGATATCCCTGATGGATCACCCCGAAAGTGGTTTTATTTAATATTAGTATATATATCAGGAAGGCTAAGAACAAGAAAAAACGACGTAATAAAAGGACACGTCTCTCAAGTGGCAGAATAAATGATTCGATGATGCCCATAGCCGATGAAGAACCTATCGCTGACATAATCGCCAGATTTGAGGGAATCAACGAGGTATGGGCTTGTTAACTAAACGTACATAGCGATTGGCAGCGGATGGAATCCGAGCTAGAATAAGTTTGTGTGTAACTAATTCAAAGTTGTGCCTGAATTGAACCCGTTGTCATCTCGCCAGTCAAATCGAGTACGAGTGGTCGGGCTAGACCCTTTTAATGGAGAGAGGATTAAATATTCGGACTTTGGCTATGGGTTGCAGATTGTGGGGATAACAAAACACCTCCGTTCATATCGTGAGTTGGTATAAAGTCAATTTAGTTCATAACGACCCAATCAAGTCAAAACCTAATAATGTCATTATTCCTCAATTTACTTCTAATTTGAGGAAAGTTAGAGATCAATGTTATTTTAGTGTTTATTAGTTTGTTTAGTGTCGATTGTGAGGAGAGTACAACTGTTGGAGTCCTTTGAGACACACGCGGTGTATTCCCACTGTGATGACAGGCCCAATTTATTTGGATTGTTGGTGCTGTTTCCTCATTCTAGAAAGCCGTTGGTGACTTTGGAGGGGATATATTTAGTTAGTTGTGAGGTATAAAATTCTAGATTTTGACAGTGCAGGCTGGGACTGTAGAGATGGAGATTGACGAAAGTGATTCTTTTGTGATGTGGAGGGGGAATTTCTATGAAGTGTTGGATGGTAGAAATTGTGTGTTATGGTAGGGATATCTTATTCATTGATTAATAATACCAACTATCCGGCTAAAATGAAGTATTCTTTGCAGACTGCTAGTGCTACTCCTGTTGTTGATTTTTAACCTTTTTGACTTTTTATTTTCAATAGTGTCATTAATAATTTTACTGATGATAGAAAAATTTGAAGAGAAATCAATCTTGTAAATTTCTTTGACAAGCTGATATTTGCTTCATTCTTCAATTTACAAAGTGGAATGTTTGCAGATACAAATGGTTCCGTTAAGTCTGTCGCAAAATTTTTGTAACAATAACTTGGAATAACAATTATCAATTGTCTTGTATTTGTGGATATATAATTTTTTGTAAAAAATGCTTCTTTGTTTCCTTGTGTTTTTTTTGTTTGTTCATAAAAATTGTTTTTGCAAGTTACGGGCAACTAACATAATTTATAAAAAAAAAAGTATCTGGACTTTTTAATTTTGTTCTTAGTTTTATTTAAAATTGACTTAATTACAAAAATTGACAAAATTGACCTAACAAACTTTTTATAGAAACCATTTTTAAAATTTTTATTAAGTGTTTTAATTAAATCTGAGAAACGCTCAAAGAATTGATATAAAATTCCCTTTAAAGGGGACTAGCATCGTATTTAGGCTGAGATGTTGGTACATGGAATACGGGACGATTTCGATTCCCATCTTCAGATTAGCAGGTTGTTTAGAAGAGTTTTACTGGGAATCTTTCCAGATAATTTCAAATTTTTTGCCGTTATCTCTTTAATACTTTAATTAAAAGCTAGTTAAAGTAACTTTTCATTAATCTCGACTATGTACTTTCAGAAAAACCCAATTTTGAAATAAATTTGATTAAATTCCAACTTATATTTATTTAATTTTTGATGTTTTTTCAAATTTGTAGCATTCAAAATGAGAAAATGTATTTCGGCTGCTTTATTAATTAATTTTTTAAATTGTATGTAGAAAAGATATTTTACAAGTCTAACCTAAGAAAATTGTGATTCTTCGTGCTTATATTTGTATGTAAGAATAGAAACAATTAATGAATAATTGTTCTTTTAATTTTTTAATCAAATTTAAAAATGTTGTTTTTATCTTTTCTGATTTTGATCGCGACAATTCTTATTTTGATCAATACAAATCCGAAATAGATTTCTGGGAAAAAAAAGAAAAAAATTAACTAGTTTATATGACACAAAAAGTAATCAGCGATGGGAAGAGTTCACTAAAAAATTTAGTTGGCATTTAAAATATACAATTTTTAGCGACAAAAATACAATCAGACAGAGTTTCAAAATAATTTGGCTTTGATTGATAGACACAATTTGGAATTTAAAAGAAATGCCATTTCCTTCCAACTAGATATTCCCGTACTCGTCGGGGAAGGCCCTCGTATGGGATGTTACCGTTGTGGATACCTTTTCAAAATCGAGGATCCATTCTTCCGCCGCAAACCCTTGTTCGGCTGCAAACCACGCCGAAAAGATGAAACTACAAAAATATTCTTCGCTCGCGGACCGCTACCGCGTTACGGCAATCGCCCTGGAGACCGCTGGAGCTGCGGGAAAGGAGACTGACTCGTTCCTCAAAGAGGTCGGGTAGTCCATCGGGAGGAGGCTCAAGGACACGAGAGAGGGCCTCTGGTTCCGCCAGCGCATCGGCCTGGCCATTGTTCGGGGCAACGCACACTGCGTCCTTGCCGCTGGGACTTAACGTTTTTCGTTGTCTTTTAATCAATTATTGTTAATTAAAAAAAAACTAGAAATAAACTCGTTCGCAGATATGGTTGTTTTGTGTTAGAAATATTCCCAGACTGAGGATGAATTTCCAAAGCTACACAAATTAAATTATTTTGACACAAGTGACTACGGAACATCTTTTTTCTCAGAAAATGAAAAGGATTTTCATTATTTTTTGACTGGAGATAAAAATGTAGTTACAAATGTCAAAAATCAGCATAATTGTGAATCATGTTATATATTCAGCGCGGTTGGTAAATAAATAATTACTCTTCAGATTGCCAGTCTTGAAGATCAATATGCGATTAAGCATGACAAGTTGGTTAGTTTTAGTGAACAAAACGTGCTTGATTGCTGTGAATATTGTCGATGTAAAAGCGGATCCTAGTATTACGCTTATGAATATATCATTCAAAATGGGGGAATCAGCACAACTGAACAGTACCCTTTTCTTGGAATGGTTTATGAAACTGTACTTTGTAATAGAAAAAAGAATGCAGATATAAAAACAATCCAATAGTAGTCACAGATTATGTCAATATTTACCATTTTTTGACATTAAGAACTTTACTGAAAATTGGTCCTTTCGGAATTACAATTTGTATATCGAAATATTTGTATTCGTATTCAGGAGGTATAATTGTGTAGCATTATAGGAATTTTTGATGATCCTGGATGTAACGGCGTACATGCAGCTTGTCTCGTTGGATATGGGGTAGATAATGGAAAAGAATACTGGCTCATAAAAAACCGGCATAGAAATTAAATATAAAAATAGTTGGGGTCGTGTTTGGGGGAAGATGGGTACCTTAGAATTGTAAAGAACAAAAATGGACAGTTATATCGACGAAACAGAGTAGATATAATTGATAAATTTTACGCCCATTTGCAAAACATACTTAAGTTCATTCCCAATATTTTTCCCTGCATAGATGTAGATGTACACATTTCAATATTTTTAGATCATCCATAAACAGTAAGTGATTTGTTGTATATGTAATACAATCCTGATCTTGGTTATCAATCATCACTTTTGGGTGCTTAGCATTCAGAATTCTACTAAGAGGATCCATCACCAGGGTAAAGATATAAGGTGACAAGGAATCACCCTGGAGTATGCCTCTTTCCAATTTTACCTCTCCGATTTCATTATGATTCAGAATTAGCTTTATTCTCCACTTCGTTACAAGGTTCTTCACAAAATTCACAATCCAGCTAGGGAGTCCGGAGTTTTCAAGCATCTTGAACAGAAAGTCGTGATCTACCAAATCGAACGCTTTTTTACATCAATCCAGGTAGAAAACAAATTATTTCCGTTTTGCTTGTGAATGCACCGGTTAAGAATTGCTTGTTCCTTTGCCCCTTGACACATTCGCCGAGTTCCTAATTGATTATTGGCAATCAGATTATATGCCTCAATATAATCTCCCGACTTCCTGTTAACACATTTCGTTGCAAGCTTATATAAGTTAGACATACAAGTAATTGGTCTCAAATCTTTGGATCCTTGGGTATGTGATTCCAGTATAGAACCACTCATCCGGTGTGTATTCACCATGGATTATCTTGACTAGTTCTTCACACAAGTGATCATAGATTTATTTTCTTAAAATGTCAATACAATGTTTATAAAAATATTGTTATATATCAATTTTGATGTTTTATGAACATTTTTGCATGCAAAACGGGAGTCAGACGTTCCTAGACCTTAGTTTCTTTATAGGCTACTACAATGTATGCTAATGGCCTATCCATAAGGACCCTTCTAGAAGAGGACTGGAATTATGCAGTTTATTGATAAAATCTCTAGAATACATTAACAAATTCCCTAAAATATTATAAATCAGTCAAGCAAAAATCAAAGGATACATTTTAACCAAGTAACAAAATTTTAACTGCTAATATTTTTGAGTTGGTTCTGTTTTTCTTCAACAAAATCAGAAACTTTAAAATTTTTGCAGAAAAAATTATTAAAATCAAACAAAGTAATGAACAGAAAAAATAACTTTAGAAAGGTAATTTGTATTAAAAATTTTGAACGTAACCGATCTGCGTCGCAACCTTGACGGCGACATATCACAGTTGGTAAGAAAAATGGGTTCAGAAGTGGAAGGTCTGCCACATATGTTATATGGAATCACAAATAACTTACTTCAATTTGTTAAAAATACTCAAAAGTATTACATGTCAATTCCTCTCTGTGCTCTGCACATTCCAAGTATCTCGATGCATCGTTTGTATTTTTGACATAAGGCAAAGGTCCATCTGTGTGTCCAGATGACATCACCAGTGGATATGCCAGGTCTAAACCCACTTTGCCCTGGCGATAGAAAATTTCCACCGTGGTTTTTATCGTCTCGAATGACAATACTTTCAGGAGAGTCGTTAGTAGGATAATAGCTCTTAAGTTGAGTAAGTGCCCTTTCTGATTTTCCGGGTTAATGTAGTGGAATTAACAAGATGTATGCAATGGTTTCAGCAAGCTTCATTGACGGGTAGTTTATTAGTTCAAGTTGGTTATAATCTTGTCCCTGGTTTTCAGTTTGTTAGTTGCCTCCAATACTCCATTGATGTTTATTGGTGAAATTAGTGCTCCTGCAATACATGGGTATAAGATTAGCCAGAAATAAAAAACTTCTTTTGGCCAGAGCATAGTAAGAAACAGCTTTAAACTAGCTCCCCCATCTCGTAACTATTGGTTCTGGTAGGTACTCAATTTCTTTAAACCATTGTCTTCGATAATTGTTTTTTACAACAAACGCCTTTGACAATCAATCAACTTGTAGACTTCATGATAATTTACTTTTATTAATTATTTTTGATATCTTTTGTTAAGCTAAAATTTCTACTATATTAAGGCAAGTAAACTCTGAAGAAAGTTGATGCCGAATACGTTCAAACAAGTTTCCTTTACAAATGCTTCCTGTACGCCTGCTGCAACATTTTGAAAAAAAATAATTTGGAGGAAAAATATTTAATTATATTTTATGAAATATTTTTTTACAAATAGTTATCGCTTTTGTTAAAATCGGAAGGCTTTTTATAAATATAAGAATTGAAAGGCTTTAGTGACTTTCTCAAAGGTCTTTTGTGGAATAATTGATTCAGGTTCGACTTCTTGGGTTCTACCCAGCTGCCTTCTTAGTTCATCCGGGACAAGATCGGAGGGGATATACTTTCCATCTTGCCCCTTTAACACAATATTGTCGCCTTTCCCTTCCGCGTTGTTCAGGCGCTGATACGCCTTCCAAAACTTCGGATTTCTCTTATCCAGCATTCGGCATTCCTTTCTCCATGATTTTTCTATTTTCTTTTTGCCAATTTCTACTATCATCGTCTTGAGATGGTTGATTTCAACTTTTAACTGATTTCTGACCCCCACGTTGGAACACCTCCTCTTGCGATTCTGAAGAGTGCCCTTCTTGGTTATAAGCATCGACAGTTTTTTGTCTGTTAGGCGGAAACAAGGGCCCGATGCTCTCAATACTCTCTTTTCCGTAAATATTTCCAAGAATTTGACAATTGATGACCTTAGATAGGTTGTCGATATCCTCCATGGTCCGAACAGAACGGAGCACGGTAGTATTAAGTGCCAAGCGCATAGAGTACTCAAATAGATGCCAATCCACATTTGACAGATTATATCCAATAAACACGTTTTCTGTCAGATTTATTTTCGTCCTTAGCCTCAATGATTGCGGGATGTGATCACTTCCTACATCCACCTCGATTGTCGGACGATCACAGAGTGGAGTAATAAACGCCGAGGAAAGAAAAGGCGATCCGGTTTGCCTCTATCCGGATAGTGGTTTAGCTCTTCGGACGTCCATATCGAAAAACCGAGATTTCGAAACAAACTTTCAAGAACCTCTCCGTCCGTATTGGTTGCTTCACACCCATAGACAATATTCTTTGCGTTCAGGTCATCGACTAGGATAGCCAGATTGTTCTCTTCAAAGAATGTCTTAACAACCCCCGGGTAGCTTCCCAAAGCCTTTGAATACATCCCTCGGACAGTAACCCAGCCAACGGCTGTAAGTAGTTCGAACGATATAAGTTCACAGTACTTGTCTTCAATAATCTTTCTGTTTTTGACTCTCATACTTCCATTATAGAAGACAGAGGTTCCTGTCGATTGGTTGCACACAAGTGGAGATCTCGGGGGTGTTTTGTCGGGAAATAAAGACTCATTTATAGTTAGAAATATGTAAAGTTCAGACAGTTCAGCTTTTCAAATTTGTTAATCAACTAATTTATAATATGTTTATGGAATTTGTTAATGTATTCTAGAAATTTTATCAATAAACTGCGTAATTCCAGGCCTCTTGTAGAAAGGGCCTTATGGATAGGCCATTCGTCGACCCTGGGACATCGTCGTCTCAGGCCGATCTTGCGGGAAAGATTGAACCTTTCAGAAGGATCTCCCTCGTTTGGATCGGCGATCACGGGAATAACTATAATTAACTGGCTTTGCCCGTGTTTGGTCTTTAAATAATAATAATAAATAATAATAAATTGGCATACATTGTAGTAGGCTTTAAAAAAACTAAGGTATAGGAACGTCTGACAACAGTTTTGCATGCAAAAACGTTCATAAAACATCAAAATTGATATATAACAATATTTTTAATTTATTAATTTATTTATTTTCTTATTCAAATTGTAAGTCTGACATCTTAAATTACATCGTACATGGTTCCTTAGTATGAAATAGTAAAAAGGTTTAGAGGAGGTTGAACATATTAATATAATAGACGTTCAATGGAGGCAGTTGTCCTGGAAAAATCAGGTCGATTGGTTGCACACAAATGGAGATTTCAGGGGGTGTTTTGTCGGGAAATAAAGACTCATTTTTAGTTAGAAATATCTAAAGTTCAGACAGTTCAGCTTTTCAAATTTGTTAATTGACTGATTTATAATATTTTAGTGAATTTGTTAATGTATTCTAGAGATTTTTATCAATAAACTGCATAATTCCAGCCCTCTTCTAGAAGGGTCCTTATGGATAGTCCATTAGCATACATTGTAGTAGCCTATAAAGAAACTAAGGTCTAGGAACGTCTGACTCGAGTTTTGCATGCAAAAACGTTCATAAAACATCAAAATTGATAAATAACAATATTTTTAATTTATAAATTTATTTATTATCTTATTCTCATTGTAAGTCTGACATCTAAAGTTAGATCGTACATAGTTCCTTAGTTTGAGATAGTAAAAAGGTTTAGAGGAGGTTGAACATATTAATATAATAGACGATCAAGGGAGGCAGTTGTCCTGGAAAAATCAGATTGGTTGCACACAAATAGAGATTTCAGGGGGTGTTTTGTCGGGAAATAAAGACTCATTTTTAGTTAGAAATATCTATAGTTTAGACCAGGTGTTCTCAACCGGGGGCGAATCGCCCCCCTAGGGGCGAAAATTTTGTACAAGGGGGCGATAATTTTGTACAGGGGGGCGATAATATATTTAATAAAAAATAAAATTTATATTTATTAAAAATTGTTTAATTAGAATATTTTTAATGGCAAGCCTAATAATTTAGACTCAAAATTTAATGAAATTACTATTCTTCTTCAAGGAAATTTTGTCAACATGATTGATTGCAAAAGAATAATGAAAACATTTGAAAAAAATTATTGCTTTATCGACATAATTTTTCTAAAATCAGTTTGGAAACATTTCACAACTATCTGAGATAAGTAAATATTTTAGTCAAAACAATATTTTGACATATTGTCAACATTTGACGGAACTAGAAGCGGATATATCTCTTAGATTCAAAGATTTGTTTGATTTGGAATTTGAAGCATGGATGATTGATCCGTTTTCATGTGTGCCAGAAGATATGAACGAAACAATCCAAGAAGAGATAATTGAATTTAAATATAATGAAGAATATATTCACAGATTTCAACAGGATGGTATCTCTAAATTTTGGCAATCAAAAGATCTACAAATGAAATTTCCAAATTTATGGAAGGAAATGAGTAATGTACTATTGACATTCCCTACCACTTATTTGGTTGAAAGTGGATTTAGTTTTGTCAATCATAATACATAATGTGAAAAAAATAGACTGGAAGTGTGTTATAGAGGCGATATACGCCTAAAGTTGAGCAGAATTAAACCCGACATAGAATATTTAGCGAGTAAACATCAATATCAAGGGTCTCACTAATAATTTTTAATAAAAATTCAATTTTTTACATTTGATTTATAATTTTATATTTTGATTTTTGAGTTATGTACAAAAAACAACCAATTAAGGGACAATGCCAAAAAATTTTTAAATTGTAGGTGGACAAGGGGGCGATAAAATTTCAAAGGGGGGCGACAAAATATCTAAGGGGGCGATGAACAAAAAAAGGTTGAGAATGCCTGGTTTAGACAGTTCAGTTTTTCAAATTTGTTATTTGACTGATTTATAATATTTTAGTGAATTTGTTAATGTATTCTAGAGATTTTATCAATAAACTGCATAATTCCAGACCTCTTCTAGAAGGGTCCTTATGGATAGGCCATTAGCATACATTATAGTAGCCTATAAAGAAACTAAGGTCTAGGAACGTATGACTCCAGTTTTGCATGCAAAAACGTTCATAAAACATCAAAATTGATAAATAACAATATTTTTAATTTATAAATTTATTTATTATCTTATTCTCATTGTAAGTCTGACATCTAAAGTTAGATCGTACATAGTTCCTTAGTTTGAGATAGTAAAAAGGTTTAGAGGAGGTTGAACATATTAATATAATAGACGATCAAGGGAGGCAGTTGTCCTGGAAAAATCAGGTCGATTGGTTGCACACAAATGGAGATTTCAGAAAGACTCATTTTTAGTTAGAAATATCTAAAGTTCAGACAGTTCAGCTTATCAAATTTGTTAAATGACTGATTTATAATATTTTTAGGGAATTTGTTAATGTATTCTAGATATTTTATCAATTAACTGCATAATTCCAGGCCTCTTTTAGAAGGGTCCTTATGTATAGGCCATTATCATTCATTGTAGTAGCCTATAAAGAAACTAAGGTCTAGGAACGTCTGACTCCGGTTTTGCATGCAAAAACGTTAATAAAACATCAAAATTGATATATAAAAATATTTTTAATTTATTAATTTATTTATTTTCTTATTTACATTGTAAGTCTGACATCTTAAGTTAGATCGTACATAGTTCCTTAGTATGAAATAGTAAAAAGGTTTAGAGGAGGTTGAACATATTAATATAATAGACGTTCAATGGAGGCAGTTGTCCTGGAAAAATCAGGTCGATTGGTTGCACACAAATGGAGATTTCAGGGGGTGTTTTGTCGGGAAATAAAGACTCATTTTTAGTTAGAAATATCTAAAGTTCAGACAGTTCAGCTTATCAAATTTGTTAAATGACTGATTTATAATATTTTTAGGGAATTTGTTAATGTATTCTAGATATTTTATCAATTAACTGCATAATTCCAGGCCTCTTTTAGAAGGGTTTTTATGTATAGGCCATTATCATTCATTGTAGTAGCCTATAAAGAAACTAAGGTCTAGGAACGTCTGACTCCGGTTTTGCATGCAAAAACGTTAATAAAACATTAAAATTGATATATAAAAATATTTTTAATTTATTAATTTATTTATTTTCTTATTTACATTGTAAGTCTGACATCTTAAGTTAGATCGTACATAGTTCCTTAGTATGAAATAGTAAAAAGGTTTAGAGGAGGTTGAACATATTAATATAATAGACGATCAATGGAGGCAGTTGTCCTGGAAAAATCAAGTCGATTGGTTGCACACAAGTGGAGATCTCGGGGGGTGTTTTGTCGGGAAATAAAGACTCATTTTTAGTTAGAAATATCTAAAGTTCAGACAGTTCAGCTTTTCAAATTTGTTAATTGACTGATTTTTAATATTTTAGGGCATTTGTTAATGTATTCTAGAGATTTTATCAATAAACTGCATAATTCCAGGCCTCTTCTAGAAGGGTCCTTATGGATAGGCCATTAGCATACATTGTAGTGGCCTATAAAGAAACTAAGGTCTAGGAACGTCTGACTCCAGTTTAGCATGCAAAAACGTTAATAAAACATCAAAATTGATATATAACAATATTTTTAATTTATTAATTTATTTATTTTCTTATTTACATTGTAAGTCTGACATCTTAAGTTAGATCGTACATAGTTCCTTAGTATGAGATAGTAAAAAGGTTTAGAGGAGGTTGAACAAGTGAATATAGTATACCATCAAGGGAGGCAGTTGTCCTGGAAAAATCAGGTCGATTGGTTGCACACAAGTGGAGATCTCGAGTTTATATTTGGTGAAAATAAAAACGCACTTTTAGATTTAAATAAGAACGCTATTATTTTAGAAGTGATTCATTATGTTTCTTGCCACTAAGAAAAATTTTGTTGACGTATTTGATCAAATTGAGTAAGATACTTGCGGTTTGATATATTACATTAGGGGACTCAAATAGATCCGAAGTTGACCCTGATTGCCATCGCACGTGGTGCACCCACTAGAAACAATTAACACCCACCAAATTTAATCGCTTTAAAACATAATAATTTATAACTAAATTAACTAAAATTTGCTCCTGAGCTCGGAAATCACCTCGGTTTTCTCCTCAGACCTTCCTAAAGAAATCTGGGACAGAATTCATAACTCTCTCTAGGAAGATCTGATGAGATTTCTGAATACAGAAATGAATTTAGAGCGTCAAGATTAACATTTATATATATTTTTTAATTGCTAACTATGTATTTGTGATTTGTTTAGAATTAATATGTTTTATTACATGTTCGCACTAGAAACATGTTACATCAGTCAAATTAAATTTAAATATTACCAATTAAGTTGTAATAAAATATAACTATATTAGCTAAAATTATTAAATTTTTTCTAGGGTTTTGTCTTGAATTATCATCAATCTGTGTTCCTTTAATCGACACCTTTCTAATTAATTTAAAAATATAATTTTTGTAATTTAGAATTCAGGAGCATATAAGCCATAATAACTTTCTATTTCATAGAATAATGTCCTGAAAGCCAAATCGACGTTCTACAAAATATAAATAAATAAAATAAACAAAGTTATTTTCAGAAGATGTAAGAATATGAGGAATATTCATATAATTTGCAAACTTATCAGCACGTTCTATCAGTTCATTGGATTTATTTGGATCGAAATAAGTGCCTGCGAGAACTACCGGATAACGGCAAGTCCAATTAGACGAAGGATGAAACATTGGGATAAATTTTTTAATATAACCCAAAGTTAGCTTGGCTGACAAAAAACTTAAGGTAAAACATTGATCTCACCTCTTTTCATTATTCACGTTATATAAAATAATATATCCTAAGGCAGTTAGGCTATATCTCATATTATAGTAGGTACCTGTAATTTCACTCTTGTATATTACAAAATATTAAAAATACCAATTTAGGACATTCAAAAAAATTAATTTCAACATCTTCCCCCTTTACCGTCAAGAACAATCTTTGTTCTACCACATTATTTTCATTATTACATACTATGGCTGAAGTCAATTTCCTGGTTTCTATTATTGAAAAAACAGTTAATAAACAAATATTTTCCTGCAGATGTGATTTGCTTAAAACTAACCAGAAAATTCACACCCATGTATGTAAATTTTGCGCTTAAACCTACGTGACGACGAATTAGATGACATGCTTTTTAAAATAAATCAAAATAATTTTTTGTAACTAAATAAATAAAGTTAAATTCAACATAATTAGACTTGGTTCTCAAAATATAATCTTTTTACTAGATAGTATTCAAGATTCGCATTTATACGCCTTTTGCTGTGATTTGAACTTTCAGTTTATGGATTACTATCCATATGGCCATGCGGCCATTAAGATTGGTTGAGGTGGTGACGTACCTCTCTTTGATATGTCTCAAACATGTTCTATTCGATCGAGGCCTTTTACTATTGTTTCTTTTAATGTTAGAGGACTGTCAGCGAAGTCAAAACGGAATACCTTATGCGACGACCTAGACCGTTACGGGGTTGATGTGTGCTGTCTTCAAGAGACGAAGGTCGCGGAAGGGCAGATGAAGCTTATGGAAAATACCGCCTTATATTTCTCCCTTCTGAGTGCCGACACTACGGATTGGGATTCACTGTTCGAGCCTCGCTGGAAAAGAGGGAACTCAAAGTCTGGAGTGTTAATGACCGCATCGCGATTCTTCAAATCAAATTGAAATCGAAAGGAAGTAATACTTTATCCATCATCAACGTGTATGCACCCCATACGGGGAGACTGTTGGTTGCTTCTGATGAGTTGGACAAGTTTTACGCAAGCCTCTCAGAATTATGCAACGTATTAAACAAGACAACAGTCTTATTTCTGACAGGAGACTGGAATGCCAAAGCAGGCATTAAGAGAAATGATGAAATATGCATTGGTATTAGCTAAAATTTTCTCGCGAACTCAAACAACAAGTTCATTTTTATGTTAGACATTTCTACGTGGAGATAAGGGACCAATTTCTAGATCTCGAAGTATGAAGGTCTGATCTCATATCTGATAACATTTTTAAATTCAGCGTCCAAAAATAATATAAGTTACCTTTTATTAATTTTTTATAAATCGATTAATAATTTAGTTTGTTTTTCAGCTCGATTGATATTACACACGTGAAGATCTTGTATCCATCTTTACAATTACACAAATCTTGTTTGAGGTCGACTTAAACCTTCTTACCCTCTCTAAGCTTGCGTCATAAAATTTTCTACAAGATTTGTGTAATTGTAAAGATCCATACTAAGATCTTCACGTGTCATACCTGCACCACCAAGTCGCTGATTTGATGATGAAGCAGTTGCAGGTACTCCTTAAGCGGAGTCTTTTTCCCTTTCCTGATTTTCTCAAACACATATTCGACTTCCCAGGTTCACCAAATCTGGATTGCGGCAAGAGAGACCATGCCCTGGTAGTCTTTAATCCACGAAATTCTGCGGGGTTACCGGACTGGACAAACCTGGGTTTCCCTTCGAAACGATAATAGAAAATGGCCTCCTTTGTGATCTGCCGGTTGGAAGACCGCATTTCCTTATGAACTTCCGTCGTCCAGTCTTCTACTTTCCCGTCAGCCAAAATTGGTTGCCTGTAGTCTATGATTTCCTTTTCCTCAGAAATCATTCCGGAAACCAAAAACTCTCCACTCCCTCCTTTGTCGAACTTTAACGACTTGATTTTATCGAGCATCTAGAGTCGTGTACAGCACATACTTTGATGATGTGTTCCTGGACACATTCGGGATCACTTCTTCCCAAAATGCTCAACAGTTCGTCGTCGGAAATAAAGAAAAACCGTAGGAAAACGTTTCGTTTTGACTCGAGGTAGTCATTCAGGGATTTCTGGCATTTGTCGAGTCTTGCGGCCAGACTGTTCATTTCGTTCAATCGACCTTTGACGTGACATGCAAATTTGATTCGCGTATTTTTGGCTGTTTCCCCCATGATCTACCGTGGGAGGACGAGAAACCCCTTTGAAGGTCTTTCAAGGCTGTCAAAGACTTTGGCTTCATCTGGAAGTTGCATTCGAATGTCTCCGCCAATAAAGATTCCTTCCAAGTACATCCATTTGCGCTGGACGTTGACCTACACCTTCAATTGACTGGGGACTAATACGTCGATCACTTCGGAGATCAGGGACAAGGACTTTTCCCAGTGCCGCACACTGTTGACAAAGAGAGCCGCGAATCGAGAAGCAGCCATGGTCTTCAAATTGAGGGAGTTGTCGTCGATGATATGCATAATGTCCTCGAAACTCCCGATTATCCACCCTCGATTGGTAGTGCCCTTGGTGTACATTGAAATGCTGAAGCGCATGTTCGTCCACGTGTCCTCTATCTCTTTGATTCACTGAAATAAGAAAAGGAGCCTCGCCTTTTCGATCGCCATTTCCTTGATGGCACATGTCACGATATTCGAGATTTCATCTTGGAAATCGTGCAAATTCATTTCAAAGACGCTGGAGAGGGTGAACGTGTCTGGGTTGATGTCGAATCTCTTTCCAGTCTTTTCCATCAAGTTGTTCCAGTGCCTGGCGGGTTTATGGGGCTGAGTACCTTTCTCTCAAGGCCTCGTTCTTCAAATCAATAAAAAGGGGCAGCGATTCCTTGAGTTGCTTTATTTTGTTTTCGACGATTCCCCAAAGTTTGAAGCCTCTTATTTCTTTTGCTAGCTTTCTCAGCGCTTTCAAAAATTCGTCGATTTTTTCGCTCAAAGTCTGCACATTTAAATCGGACCACAATATCTCTGCCCAGGTTTCCCGCGCTTTCTACATGAAAGGTCAAAGGTTCTGAAAATTCAGTTCCACACAGCCCGGGACCGGATTCAAAGTATCGATCGGAGAATTCTTTTACTTTGGTGGAAAACTCGATGATCGAATTTTTGGTCAGCTAATTTTAATGGCGAGCGAATACTTCAATAAAACGTCTCTCGACAAGTGTAAGGCCCACGTCTTTGACTTTGGATTGGTACACGAGTGACTGCCATTTCTCGTTAATAGTCTCCACCAACTCCCGTTCCTCGTCTGAATAGGGGAGTTTGTACATCGACAAATGTCTAATTTGACTTTGTGATTTTTAGCGATAGCCTTCGAGGAGTTGGTATATTTTTACTTCAATCTCCAGTCTATCTTTTTTGATGTCAGAAATTGATTTCAAGACAAATTTTAGCTCTTCCAACGTTTCGGGCTCAACCGCCAGTTGTTTGTATTTGTTCTATTGATTATCCAGTTAGGTGAACATTGACATAATCTCGGACGTGGAATAACGAGTCTCTCACCAAATCGTGCAAATGATTTCCCAGACATTCAGTCCATTTGTTTGCATGCTCTTTGAGAGAGCCAACCAAAGGCTGCATGTTTATTCGGAGACACTCAATGTCTTGGATGTCGTTAGCTTTCTCTATTTCTTTGATGATTTTAATGTAGAGCTGAAATTGGTCGTCGAAAGCGACGATGGACGGGCCTTTGCAAAACCATTTTTCAATGATTGTTGCCTAGGTGGGCTGAAAGGCTTTACTTTGTCCACTTTCCAGATCGGCCGATATTTTTTCCATTTTGGAATGATGGACGATAAATATTTCCAGATTAGTTAAAACTTGTATGCATAGCTGCACATTGTTGGCACACTCTTTCAATATTCCAAAATAAAGGTGCAAAATTTAAAAATAAAATACAATAATATATAATATTAATTAATAAATTGTGATTTTTGAATGATTTTATAATATAGAAAAAATAAAAATATCCACAACAAAATTCAAAAATTTTTCTGCCTTAGTTCTCAGATTGGCAATTGGCTCACTTAAACATTGTAATATCTACTAGTGCCTTTAAGTAGTATTACTCGGAGGATGACAAATTTGAGAAAACTATCGAAATTGGGGACAAATGGGCCCCGGTATTGAATGAAGGCTACGCAAGAACCCACCTTCTCATGATCCAAAGATAATTCCAGTTTTTTATAGGACTGTTCTATTTCATCGACTGAGAGAGAAAGATATTTCCTCAAATCATTAATTTTGGCTTTATTTTCCTTCTCCGACAAATAATGAACTAATTTCCCAATCAAAAATGATCTGGCAGTCTACAAGGGTAGATCTCAATACTAACTATTCCCACATTTCCCCTCAAGGCAAGGAAATCAAAGATTACCTAATAAATTCTGATCGGGTCTTGAGAATCGAGAAGTGTGCCTCCTCAGAAGTGTCCCCAAATATTTTTTAGAGGAACTTTGTGAGGGAGACTTGACGGACCTTGAATACCTCCATGTCCTCGTGTATGCGGAGGATTGCCATGATCATATAATCCAGTGCTTGCAGTCGGAAAACAACTTCCAAAGACTTATTGGAGAATTGTTTGTCACCGGCCGTAGGCTGGACGGCGCCGTTCGTTGGACACTTTCAAAATCTCATTTATTTCAATTTTGCTCGTATAAAACATACCTTAATTTTTTCCAAGTCCCATTTTAAGCCTATTTTCGATGAATTTGGTGACTTTTGAGAAAATAAGAGAGCCAACAAAAACAACCACACCGTTTTTCTACGATTATTGATTAAAAATCATAATGTTTATTATATTTCGAGGTTTACCATTTTAAAATAATACTTTTTAATAGTTATAAAATCGAATTTATTTGTAAAATTTATTAAATAAAATAGACGTTGGTATCCTAACAGCAATTTTAGAGATGACCAGTACAGATTTCTAAAGGGAACCCTAACCAAACCTTAATTGCTGCATACGTATTACTTCTTATCCAGCCTTAGGCTTTCAGGTAGTAAGTCCAACCTAAACCAATTGGCCTACGGCCGGATTTTTTTGGAATCCAACTATTCCCCTATGCGGCCTTCGGCCGCGGTGTGTAGTTTTTAAAGTCCAACCTAAACCAATTGGCCTACGGCCGGATTTTTTTGGAATCCAACTATTCCCCTATGCGGCCTTCGGCCGCGGTGTGTAGTTTTTAAAGTCCAACCTAAACCAATTGGCCTACGGCCGGATTTTTTTGGAATCCAACTATTCCCCTATGCGACCTTCGGCCGCGGTGTGTAGTTTTTAAAGTCCAACCTAAACCAATTGGCCTACGGCCGGATTTTTTTGGAATCCAACTATTCCCCTATGCGACCTTCGGCCGCGGTGTGTAGTTTTTAAAGTCCAACCTAAACCAATTGGCCTACGGCCGGATTTTTTTGGAATCCAACTATTCCCCTATGCGGCCTTCGGCCGCGGTGTGTAGTTTTTAAAGTCCAACCTAAACCAATTGGCCTACGGCCGGATTTTTTTGGAATCCAACTATTCCCCTATGCGGCCTTCGGCCGCGGTGTGTAGTTTTTAAAGTCCAACCTAAACCAATTGGCCTACGGCCGGATTTTTTTGGAATCCAACTATTCCCCTATGCGACCTTCGGCCGCGGTGTGTAGTTTTTAAAGTCCAACCTAAACCAATTGGCCTACGGCCGGATTTTTTTGGAATCCAACTATTCCCCTATGCGACCTTCGGCCGCGGTGTGTAGTTTTTAAAGTCCAACCTAAACCAATTGGCCTACGGCCGGATTTTTTTGGAATCCAACTATTCCCCTATGCGGCCTTCGGCCGCGGTGTGTAGTTTTTAAAGTCCAACCTAAACCAATTGGCCTACGGCCGGATTTTTTTGGAATCCAACTATTCCCCTATGCGACCTTCGGCCGCGGTGTGTAGTTTTTAAAGTCCAACCTAAACCAATTGGCCTACGGCCGGATTTTTTTGGAATCCAACTATTCCCCTATGCGACCTTCGGCCGCGGTGTGTAGTTTTTAAAGTCCAACCTAAACCAATTGGCCTACGGCCGGATTTTTTTGGAATCCAACTATTCCCCTATGCGACCTTCGGCCGCGGTGTGTAGTTTTTAAAGTCCAACCTAAACCAATTGGCCTACGGCCGGATTTTTTTGGAATCCAACTATTCCCCTATGCGACCTTCGGCCGCGGTGTGTAGTTTTTAAAGTCCAACCTAAACCAATTGGCCTACGGCCGGATTTTTTTGGAATCCAACTATTCCCCTATGCGACCTTCGGCCGCGGTGTGTAGTTTTTAAAGTCCAACCTAAACCAATTGGCCTACGGCCGGATTTTTTTGGAATCCAACTATTCCCCTATGCGGCCTTCGGCCGCGGTGTGTAGTTTTTAAAGTCCAACCTAAACCAATTGGCCTACGGCCGGATTTTTTTGGAATCCAACTATTCCCCTATGCGACCTTCGGCCGCGGTGTGTAGTTTTTAAAGTCCAACCTAAACCAATTGGCCTACGGCCGGATTTTTTTGGAATCCAACTATTCCCCTATGCGACCTTCGGCCGCGGTGTGTAGTTTTTAAAGTCCAACCTAAACCAATTGGCCTACGGCCGGATTTTTTTGGAATCCAACTATTCCCCTATGCGACCTTCGGCCGCGGTGTGTAGTTTTTAAAGTCCAACCTAAACCAATTGGCCTACGGCCGGATTTTTTTGGAATCCAACTATTCCCCTATGCGGCCTTCGGCCGCGGTGTGTAGTTTTTAAAGTCCAACCTAAACCAATTGGCCTACGGCCGGATTTTTTTGGAATCCAACTATTCCCCTATGCGACCTTCGGCCGCGGTGTGTAGTTTTTAAAGTCCAACCTAAACCAATTGGTTTACGGCCGGATTTTTTTGGAATCCAACTATTCCCCTATGCGACCTTCGGCCGCGGTGTGTAGTTTTTAAAGTCCAACCTAAACCAATTGGCCTACGGCCGGATTTTTTTGGAATCCAACTATTCCCCTATGCGGCCTTCGGCCGCGGTGTGTAGTTTTTAAAGTCCAACCTAAACCAATTGGCCTACGGCCGGATTTTTTTGGAATCCAACTATTCCCCTATGCGACCTTCGGCCGCGGTGTGTAGTTTTTAAAGTCCAACCTAAACCAATTGGCCTACGGCCGGATTTTTTTGGAATCCAACTATTCCCCTATGCGACCTTCGGCCGCGGTGTGTAGTTTTTAAAGTCCAACCTAAACCAATTGGCCTACGGCCGGATTTTTTTGGAATCCAACTATTCCCCTATGCGACCTTCGGCCGCGGTGTGTAGTTTTTAAAGTCCAACCTAAACCAATTGGCCTACGGCCGGATTTTTTTGGAATCCAACTATTCCCCTATGCGGCCTTCGGCCGCGGTGTGTAGTTTTTAAAGTCCAACCTAAACCAATTGGCCTACGGCCGGATTTTTTTGGAATCCAACTATTCCCCTATGCGGCCTTCGGCCGCGGTGTGTAGTTTTTAAAGTCCAACCTAAACCAATTGGCCTACGGCCGGATTTTTTTTGGAATCCAACTATTCCCCTATGCGGCCTTCGGCCGCGGTGTGTAGTTTTTAAAGTGCAACCTAAACCAATTGGCCTACGGCCGGATTTTTTTTGGAATCCAACTATTCCCCTATGCGGCCTTCGGCCGCGGTGTGTAGTTTTTAAAGTCCAACCTAAACCAATTGGCCTACGGCCGGATTTTTTTGGAATCCAACTATTCCCCTATGCGGCCTTCGGCCGCGGTGTGTAGTTTTTAAAGTCCAACCTAAACCAATTGGCCTACGGCCGGATTTTTTTTGGAATCCAACTATTCCCCTATGCGGCCTTCGGCCGCGGTGTGTTTGCTTCTTATTTTAAGTTGAAAAACTTTTTATACAATTTTTGAAAGTTTATTAACCAAAAATTTAAACTAATCGTTTGAGTCTACTAATGTGAATGGATTCAATTTCTGTTCCATTTTCATCTTTTAACACACATAAATTATTTTTTTGTCAACGATATAAAATTTCTCTGAAGATATTTCATCGTGAAGATGATATTTCCTATTATTCACATTTGCGTCTCTGTCATGTCGGATAATAACAGAATCTCCTATAATAGGAGTAATAGTTGGTTTAGTGGCCATCAAACGCATCGCCTATATTGCTCATAAATATTAAACCTGGCAAACTTCACACCGGCTAACAACAGTAAGGACCTCTTTTCTCGTAATCGGATAAATTTCTTCACAGAGTTTGGAATAAAGCCTATCACGACCAAAATGGTTTAAATTGTGTTCAGCCTACAAAATTTGATTTTATATTTACCTCAATTGTTTTCATCTTAAATTCATTTTGTTCGATAGTGAAGAATCTTAGTTTTTTACCATTTTTCAGAATGAAAAGCACAGATTGCTCATAAATAAAATTTTTTGAGAGAGAACGTATTTTAAAACGTTCTTTCCTCTGTGTTTCATCTTCTATCAAGCCAGTTTCAATATAATTAATTAATTTTTCAACAAAGGATTGCAATAGATACAACAAAACCATTCTCACGCGATTCTTAATTTAAACAAAAATTAGGAAAATTTAATAAATTATTTAAATAATTTTGATTCTTTAATGGAGATTATTATTGTAAAAATATTTTTAATTAAAAATATTGCTTAGTGTCCACTCAACGGCGCCGTCTATCCTACGGCCGGTGACATTGTTTGACCTAAAAATCAAATTTAATATTTTACAAGCAATTTGAGGAGAATACTCAACATTAAATCTGCTCCAGACCATCTCGGCTTTCTCCCGGCTATGATCAAGTCCAGTAAGAAGTTCTCAAGCACAACCTTATACCCGTCGTCCCCTTTATTGAAACACCGTTTTATGTACATTAGAACAAACTCTAATGCACGAGCACGAGCTGTCTCGAATAATGAGACATAATCATTCTCAAATTGTTTCCATCAAAGTGTAATCAAGGCGGTTATTGTATTTATTTATTACTAGCTCAGCAGTTCGCTTCGCTCACTGCGAGCTAGCTCCTGCGGAGGCCCTGCTCGCTACGCTCGCAGTTTCCTTAAATAACTATAAATTTATGTAGATATATAAATGCGACCTGCTTTGATATAACCTTATTCTAAGGCCTGTGGATAAACGATGTTTGCAGTCCGTCCATCCTTGGCAAATATAAATAAATTTCTCTTCTACCTACCCTTGAGCACCCCACATACAGCTGGCCATGTGAAAAGCACTCGTTCTCTAAAAATAAGCCTACTACCTTTAAAGACTGTCCCTGGGCCTTGTTTATTGTCATAGCAAAACTTATCTTCAGCGGAAATTGTAGTCTCTTAAATCTATCGCAGGCCCTTTCATGGTCCATAATAACGTCGACCGATTTATATATTCTTTCTCTGCCAGGGATTTTCATTAATAAATCTAAATTTATATTAAGTACCTCATCATTAAGTGGAGCTAATATAGCTCGTTCACGCAGCCAGTCGAAATTCACGTAGTGTTCAGATAGTTCGGAATAGACGGCATTCAATAATTCTTCTGCTGTTTCTACGAAAATACATAATTCTTCCGGTAGCCTAATTTTCTGGTCGTGCATTTCTGAAGTGATTGCCCCATTTCCAATATCTAGAAGGATTTGTGGGAATATGCTATTAACGCCTTGTAAATGTGCATGTACATTTACATCTAAGCTTACCTTTTTCATGTGTGTCCACAAATATGACGATTTGAGGCAGGCATTCAATTCATCCGCAGGCGTCCCTCTTTGAATAATTGGCAGCGTCTGTCTAAAATCACCTGCCAATACAACTAATGCTCCCCCAAACAAATGGTCGCTACAATTCTTGATATCTCTATATGTTCGGTCAACTGCTTGAATGCGCCTTTATGAGCCATCGTACATTCATCCCAAACAATTAACCTAGAATGCATAATTCTATTACCCGTAG
This sequence comes from Octopus sinensis, assembly GCF_006345805.1. Lineage (NCBI taxonomy): Eukaryota > Metazoa > Mollusca > Cephalopoda > Octopoda > Octopodidae > Octopus > Octopus sinensis. Next base: position 302,425 of record NW_021835990.1, on the reverse strand, counting down.
TTGAGTCTAACAGCAGTCCTGACCTTGTTCAGCTGTTGTCTAAGTTCCCTCACCATTTAAGCACATCTTCCCTCGTTTCTCTTTTTTTGTTATATGGTTCATATTCTCTTGTTTGTTAACATTCTCAGATCTCTCTTTATAGGACATTCTTATGATTTTGTAAACGCGAATCAGTAATTTATATTAAATTTTCTACGTAAATTTATTTAGTGAAATTTATGTAAAGTGTATTATCCAATCAAAGCCATTATACTTAATTGCCTCTATGTTTAAAGGAATTGAAACTTTAGCATAATCGAACTTGTCTGTTTCGGTAAAGAAAATGATAATCAGCTTCATCTTTGTAGTATTATAAGGAAAAAAATTAAAGCCTGTTAAATCAAGGAGATTTAAATATAGGCAAATTGAAATTTACATGACTAATTTAAATTTTATTTGCCTCTATCTTTTAAGAAATCTAAACAGTAGCATAATCGAATTTGTCAGTTTCGGCAGTTAAAAAGAATCAATTATGTAAATCTCTAATAATTTTTGCTTTTTCCTTTTTAGTGGTTTTCAAAATCTGATAATTGCACAGTCTATTCATGGTCGATAACAATTAGAGCTTTTATTTTATTTTTTAACGAAAATTTAACAAAAAAGAATTTATGTCATCGAAAAAAGATAGCTAAGCTAATTAATGGCCTCACGAGGCTTGAAGGTTGTGGAGGACCTCATCATGTGAGTCGAGGACTTTCTTGTCGTTCATTTTAACAAAAACGCAGAAAATATTTTTTTTAATTTTTGGGCTTGAAGGTTTTGGGGGACCACATCATGTGAGTCGAGGACTTTCTTGTTGTTCATTTAACAAAAACGCAGAAAATAATTTTTTTTAAATTTTTTGGCTTGAAGGTTTTGAGGGACCACATCATGTGAGTCGAGGACTTTCTTGTTGTTCATTTTAACAAAAACGCAGAAAATAATTTTTTTTAATTTTTTGGCTTGAAGGTTTTGAGGGACCACATCATGTGAGTCGAGGACTTTCTTGTTGTTCATTTTAACAAAAACGCAGAAAATAATTTTTTTTAATTTTTTGGCTTGAAGGTTTTGGGGGACCACATCATGTGAGTCGAGGACTTTCTTGTTGTTCATTTTAACAAAAACGCAGAAAATAATTTTTTTTAATTTTTTGGCTTGAAGGTTTTGGGGGACCACATCATGTGAGTCGAGGACTTTCTTGTTGTTCATTTTAACAAAAACGCAGAAAATAATTTTTTTAATTTTTTACCTTGAAGGTTTTGGGGGACCACATCATGTGAGTCGAGGACTTTCTTGTTGTTCATTTTAACAAAAACGCAGAAAATAATTTTTTTTAATTTTTTGGCTTGAAGGTTTTGGGGGACCACATCATGTGAGTCGAGGACTTTCTTGTTGTTCATTTTAACAAAAACGCAGAAAATAATTTTTTTTAATTTTTTGGCTTGAAGGTTTTGGGGGACCACATCATGTGAGTCGAGGACTTTCTTGTTGTTCATTTTAACAAAAACGCAGAAAATAATTTTTTTTAATTTTTTGGCTTGAAGGTTTTGGGGGACCACATCATGTGAGTCGAGGACTTTCTTGTTGTTTATTTTAACAAAAACGCAGAAAATAATTTTTTTAATTTTTTGGCTTGAAAGTTTTGGGGGACCACATCATGTGAGTCGAGGACTTTCTTGTTGTTCATTTTAACAAAAACGCAGAAAATAATTTTTTTATTGATCTGGTTTGTAACAATTTGAATGTGGGTGTGCACAGACAGACAGACAGACAGACAGACACACAGACAGACAGACAGACACACACCATACCATTTTATTATTAAGATTATTATTATTTTAAGCCAAAAAACAGAATCACCGTCTTAACCATTAACTAACGTGTTCAGGTGATTCCGACACTTCTCAACAGTCTAGCCATCTTTTCACGATGTTCAGACCGTGACCCCACACACTTTCTGTATGTACGGTGAAATGCTTGTGGTCCATCTCCACGATTTCGCACATAATTGTCCACCATTTTATTACACATTGAAAAAAGAAGGTTTTCTGACATTTAGAGTTTATTCTATATTAAAAATTGTTTTAAATTAACATCTTAATAATAAAATGGTATGGTGTGTGTCTGTCTGTGTGTCTGTCTGTCTGTGTGTCTGTCTGTCTGTCTGTCTGTCTGTGTGTGCACACCAACTTCAAATTGGCAATACGATGTCCTCGACTTACATGATGAGGTCCTTAAAACCTTCCCCCCCAAAAAAATTAAAAAAAAATTTTCTGCATTTTGGTTAAAATGAACAACTACAATGTCCTCGACTTACATGATGAAGTCCTTAAAACCTTCCCCCCCAAAAAAATTAAAAAAAAATTTTCTGCATTTTGGTTAAAATGAACAACTACAATGTCCTCGA